>NC_044573.1:21072992-21082992 GCF_901933205.1 Camarhynchus parvulus | reverse complement strand
ACAGACACAGGAAGGAAAATGATCAAAGAAAAGGCAGTTTCAACAATATACCCCTGTCACTTCCAATTTTGTTGTCAGACTCCAAAGGGGCAGAGGAATCACTCATGGTCATGGGCACACTGCAAAAGTTTTCCAAGTTTCTTGCATCTGTTTGTTTGGTTTTTTTTTCCTTAAAAATGGAATGCAAGCACAGAAAGCCATCAACAGCAGCAAAACTTTTCAGAGGCACCAAAATTTGGAGGATTTTTTTTTGAACACAGAACTGACAACCCTCATATCTGGAGGATTAGTAGCATTTTGACCTGAAGTTTGTGACACACGCCAAGCATTAAGCAGAGCAGAAGAGAACCCACAAACCTGAGCACGCCCAGGCTTTGCATCCAAACTTTGTGAACATTGATTACTTTTTGTTTGGATTCAAAACACCATAACTTAGAAAATAAACAGTGTAACTGCCTCATAACCTAGAAATGGCTAAGAAGAGGACTAGTGTCTACCTCACAGCCTATTAATTACTAGGAAAAAGACCCAGGGCTTCTACAGGAGTGCACAGACAGACCGGAATCTATGACAGGTTGCTAGCAGGGACCACAGTTGCAGGTGTTCAGGGGACTGGGGGCAGCGAGGTACAGAAACAGCCACACCACCACACACACCAGCCAGAGGCTGCCCTGCCCCTGCCCAAGCCACCAGGTCGCAGAGTAGGCACCAGGGATGGCTTTGCTCGCTACAGATCCTGAACCTGAGCTGCTGGCACGGACCCCTTCTGAGGGATTAAATTCTTGAGGGGAAAAAAGCTTTTCCTCCAACTCTAAAATTTGGGTGGTGGGTGGGGGATTAGTGCTGAGCTTTGAATCATCAGCTTGCATTCCTCAAGAGGCTGTCTGCCCATCCTCCAGGATTAAGAGGGTCCTCAGCACTCGGTGCCCCAGATGGCAGGGGAGTGGGAAGTGTGGATCTCATTCCAGTTGCGCTTACTGGTGTGGCAGATCGTAGGGCCCGTGGGTTTAGACTTGGAAAACTTGCAAGACACGGGGCTGGAGGAAGGTAACCTGCACGCAGCTACGGAAAGGAGGCAGCTGGGCTGGAGAATGGGTGGAAGCCTGCGCACACGCCTGGGGCCAGACTGCTGCCACTGCTTTGCCATGTGACCCAGGGGACATCGCTCCACTCCCAGAGCCTCAGTTTCTCTTTTGGGCAGATTAACAGTGGTTGAAGTTAAAGTGAGACCCGGTGGTGAGAAGCACAGTGTCAGAGGCAGCTATTTACTTATTTATTTACATTTGCACGGCTCGGCTTCTTCTCTACGAGTATCTCGGTGTCTTTTAAAACAAAAAACAAACAAAACAAAAAGGAAAAAAAAAAAAAAAAAAGGAAAGCGTCCAAGCGAGACATTCCCCCGCCAAATTTAGCCTATCTCCTCCTGCGTCCAGACACACTTCTGCGCCCTTGTCTCGCAGCCCCTGCAGCACTTACAGCTACACCGGGAGGCTGAGTGTGTCACCCCAGCCAGCCGAGCCCCGCAAGAGCCCGCGGGCCCTGCCCCGGGCCGGCCGTGCCGCCTCTCCGCGCCCGCGGAGCGCAGCGCAGCCCCGGCCGCTCCCGTCGGGCCGCGCCATCCCCATCCCCATCCCCATCGGTCCCGGCGGCGGAGGGCCCGGTGCTCCTGTCTCGAAAGGTGTCAAATTAAAATAATTCTCGGCAAAGCCATCCCGGCACTTTCGCGGGCCTGGAGGGCGCCACGGGCACCGGGCACAGATGCGGGGCCGCCCAGCGCTCGGACTGCGGGAGCAGAGCGGCAGCAGCGCGGCGTCCCGGGATGCGCCCCGTTACACCGGGGATTCTGGCTCACTCACAGCGCGGGGCTGGCCAGCGCTGGGCCTCGGAAGGCGGCACGACACAGCAGGGCTCTTGCGAGGGTCCCCGACCCCGAGGAGCGGCTCTCTGAGTGCCGCGGGGCCAGGCAGCCCCGAGCGGCCGGGCCCCCGCCCGCCTGCGAGCCCCGACGGGCCGGGCGCCGCCGCCGCCGGAGGTTTCGCCTCGCAAGGGCACCGGGCTCTAGGGCGAGTGCGGCCGCATCTCCTCGCGATCCCGGCAGGGACATGTAATTTTTTAAACTCGAAGCAGCTCCCCTGCGACAGCTCCGGCAGTCCCTTCAGCCGGTCCCGGGCGATTTCTCAGAGATCGGCTGCGGTGGCTTGTCGCGTTGCTCATGCACCCGCGTTAGTGACCCCGCTCCCGCCGCGGAGGCACCGCGGAGCCGCCCCCGGCCGAGGCGGCGGCAGCCGGGCCCGGCGGCAGGCACCGAGGAGCCGGCGCGGGGCACACGCGTTTCACCCCGCGGGCAGGGCAGGGGCTGGCCCCGGAGGGCGGGTGTGCTGCCCGGCCCGGCTCCCAAACTTTTGGCACGGAGGGCAGCCCTCTCAGCACAGCCTGCTGTCCGCACCCAGGCGTGGGGCCGGCGCCGCGCCTCCCCTCTAGTGAGACGGATGTTCACAGTGGGACTAGCGGAGCAGCTGCCCGCCTCAGCGGCGGCACCGGCAGCACGACGAGCAGGGGACGAGGTGCGGCCCGGCCCCTCGCCGCTGGCACAGAGTGGCAGCGCCAAGTTTTGGTGCGCCTGCCCTGGCAGCTCTGGCCCCATCGGGGCTCTCCCCTGCACTCGGGACTCCCTCTCCCGCCGCCCCGAGGGGCGGGCGCGGGCGGACGGGCCCGGCGAGGCAGCGCCGTCCTTACCTGTCGCCGAGCGCCCTGCAGCGCTCCGCTGCCACTCGGCCCTCCGCAGGACTTTATTCCCTCTCCCTGGTGTATCCCCCGCTGTCCGCAAGTCTGAAGCTGTTTCCCCTCGTCCAGCCTCGCCTCCCCGCCGGCAGCGGCCGGGCAAATCGCAGCGGCAGGGGCACGGGTTGCGGGCGCTCCCTGTCCCGCGCTGCGGAAATCCGCGGTCGGGCGGGACAGAGCGCGCCCGACAGGTTAGGGTCCGGATCGCAGCCCGGACCAGCCGAGATCCACTATTGTGTTTGGTTTTTTTTTATCTCCCAATTTTTTTCCCCCAAGCTTTCCACTGGAGGCGGCCGGGAGCGGGATGGGATAGGGTTAAGTTGAGCTAAACTTGGGTCGTGCTGCGCAGGGGGCTGGGACCGCCAGCAGCGAAGACCCGTGTCTCGGTACCACCGGTTGTTCCACGCGCCGCAACCTGATGCTCGATTTCGTGTTTATTTCCTGCCTCCCACGTGGAAAATGCCCGCGCGGCTGCCGCTGACAGCGAAGCCGCTGGCACTGGGCGGCGGCGAGGTAGCCGTGCCGCGGGCTGGGCGGCCGCGGGCCCGTCTCTCCCCAAGTTTGTGACCCGCGTGGGGCGGCAGCGCCCGTGGACGCGCGTTTGCTCCAGCGCCCGATGCTTTACGCGCGAAAGAGGCGCACCCCGTGGCCCCGACACTGCTCTGCGGAAGCCTTCTCGCGTGGCAAACTTTATCGCACGGGGCACCGCAGAGCAGCCCCCGCCCACGCGAGGGTGACTCTCCTGAAGTTTGTCACCCATCCCTCTCTCTCCACGCGGGGCGGCTGTTGTCCGCCCCTCGCCGGTGCGCGGCAGAGGTGCGCGGGGCGCCCCGTCGGGCCGCTTCTGCCGGCGATCCCGCCCCGCGTCCGTCCATCCGTCCGTCCCCGCCGCAGGTGCGCGGCCGCCGCCACCTTCCCGCGGGGACGGGGCGGGGCGACCCTCATCCCCCCCGCGCTCCCCTCTCCTCTCTCCCCGCTCCTGCCAAGTTCTCCCCGTCCCCCCCGTCCGTCCCAAGGAGCCTCCCGATTGGGCGCCGGGCCGGGCCCACGTCACTCCGAGTGTGACGTCTAGTCTTCCTGTTTCCTTCAGCTGTGTCTTAAAGTAAATCTTGTGGCGGTGCGGAGCGCTGCTCGGCTCGGCCAGCCCAGCCCAGCCCAGCCCAGCCCTGCCCCGCGCCGCTCCCGCCGCCCCCGCTCCGCTCCGCGCCCGCCGCTCCGTTGCGCTCCGCTCCGCTCGGCGCCCGCAGCCCCGCGGCCGCTGCCCGCCCGCGCTCCCGCCCGCGCTCGCCCTCCCCCGCGCGATTATCATATTCATCAACGGCATCAGGGGCTGCCGGCTGCGCGCGCGTGTCCGCGTGTGCGTGTGTGCGTGTGCGGGGCGCGTGTGCTCTGTGTGTGTGTGCATGTGCGTGTGCGTGTCGCCCTTTCTCTCGTTCCACCGGCAAAAAAAGAAAGCGAGGCTCAGTTTCGTCGCCTTTGCACAGAGTAAGTACCCGCTCCCCCTCCGCGCCCCCTCCGTCCCTCCCCGCTTTCTCGGCCTTTTCAGGTCTTTCGGGGTTTTTTTTTTAAATTTTTTTTTTTTTTTACCCCTAAATTCGCACTTGCTTGGGCTGCTCTAAATGGTCCGGGGGGAGGGGGGCGGTGATGAAATCCCCAGCAAAATATTGATCACCGTTATCAAACCTGTGCTTCTTTTTCCAGGGGGCAAAATTGCAGTGACTTTATTAGCTGAGTAGTTTTAATTCCCCGGTAGATAAAGCGGTAAGGATTTGTGAGCGGTAAGGAGCCCGATGGAGCGCTCACCGTAGCCTGCCCAGGGCTGAAGAGTAAGTGACCTGCTCGTTGTTAGGTGATCCTCCCCCCCTTCCCCTTCGCTCTCTCGCTGCCACCTTTTGTGGTCCGCTCTTTATTTTATTCCGTGGGTTGGAGGGCAGTTTTGCGGGGACGGAAAGCGCAGCGAGTATTTGGCTTCTTGTTGTTGTTCTGAGCTTCTTTCTCCCCCCGTCCCCGCCGAAGTTCCCCATCCCCGCTTTAAACTCCTGCTCCGCTCCTCCGAGCCTCCTCTTTGTCCTGTTTATTATAGCTGCCTTGCTTTTTGTCTCTTCCAATTTGCCTGTCATTTGCATGTCGCTACTTCTCCTTTTTAACCCAAGCCGGGAAGGACAGGGACTTTTTATTCTTACTCTTCTTACCCTTGCAATTACTTTTTTATTTCCAAGCGTGGGACGAGCCGCGAATGGTGGAAATGTATAGAAAATGGGATTTGAGTGGTAGGTAGCGAGCACATGAGAAGAGATCAAATGCAAGTCGCGGGATAAGAGCCTTGATCTGGGAAAAGATTAGGATTATTGGTACTTTCTATTTGTTTGGTTGTTGTTTGTTGATTTTTTTTTCCTCCGGGGGGGATTTAATTCTTTCTTAGCCGTTGATGGAGATCTTTCTTGGCTTTTTCGATTTTCTGTTTAGCGGCTGAGTGACCCGGCTCACTTTGCCGTGTGTTTGCACGGAGTTAAAGCGCAGGCGGGAGCGGTGCTGGGGGGCGTGGGGCCTGCGCGGAGGGGGCGCGCAGGGCAGCGCTGGCGGGAGGGGGGCGCCGAGATCGCGGGGCCCGACAGCAGCGGGCGGCCCGACGGGCTCCGGGCCGCAGCTCCGCGGCACCGGGCACTCCGCGGGGGCAGAGCGGGGCCCGCGGCTCTTTGCAGAGAGGGAGAAAGTTGCGCGGCCGCCCGCGGTCCCTGCGCGGCGTCTGGCGGGGCCGGGGCAGGTGCGGGGCGCTGCGGGCAGGTGCGCGCCGGGGGGCGGCCGCGGAGCGGCCGGGTGGCTCGGCCCCCTGCGCCGGGAGAGCCGGGGCGGCGGGGGCAGCGGCGGGAAGCGGTGCCCGCGGGCCGTGCGGGGGGCGCGGCCGAGGCGGGATGGAGCTCCCCGAGGGGCCAGCGTCGCGTCCTTGTGGTTGTGCCCCGGCCGCGGAAGAGCAGGTACGCGGGATATTAACTTAATGTCTTTGATAAAGTAGGGAATTTCAGTCAGGGCTGACAAGGGACACGGCTGCAGACTAGAGGTGCCCTTGAATGTCGGGCAAAAGTTGCCAGGACGAGCTTTGGAAAGCCGCTGGTTTCCCACAGGTCCCGAGCGCTGAGCAGACCCCGTGGTGTTTCTGGCTGTATGGCGAGTGTCACCCCAAACCCATCATCCGGGTCTGGGGACGGGTGGGGAGCACGTGGAAAGCATCCACGCATCTCTGGCCATGCCTTGGTGGCAGAAGGTGCTGTGTTGTTGAGTGCAGGACACAGAAACATTTTTGTGTCACTGTGAGGTGTAAAAGCTCAGATTATTTGTCACTTCCATTGCCTGTAGAGGTTTGGCAATATGCAGGATGAATTATATGGAGGCAGTTTCCTTAGCCGTAGATTTGCATGTGGTACGTATCCTTTATGTCTTCTTCCTACAATTTTTCTCTGAGTTGCCATCAATCACTTTAAGTTTATGACCACTGCAGCTCATTTTGCATTTATTTTATCTGCTTTTCGTCCAGAACTTACCTTTAGCAGCAATATCACATTCTGTGAAATGTTTATTAATACTCAAGGGTAGACAGAGTATCAACATTTCAGGAGTTGAACTGTGATAAAAAGTACAATGTATATACTTTTCACTAACAGCTCCCTATTAAATTGTTCTGTAAAGTATCCTGCATTCAGAGAATGGCACTGTCGGTATATACAGTTAACTTCCCTGCCTGCTGAACTCTGAGGCCTCTCAGTTTGTATAACTTATCTCTTTTATGATTGCTTGATAAGTTGAGATGTTCATAAGAATGGACACATTTTCAAATTGAAAAGTTTAATTCAGTTTGGGGCAGAATTGTAAATACTGCAATTTGTAGTCTCTAAATAGTGATTTATTCTGACTCAAAGTGCAACCTAACTGCTAAATTAAGTAATTTTAAAAATGTGATGTAATGACATCGCGTAGTGTGGAAAAAATAGTATATTGGAAAACTTGGGCTGAATTCAGAGTAGGAATCTTGAGAACCTTTCAGTATTGTCTCTACACCGAGGCCATGTGAATTATTTTCTTCATGATCAGTGAAATAACAAGGACCAAACTGGCTTGAGAGGAGGAAAATGTTTTCGGTTTTCTACTTTGAGCAGCTTGATTTCTTTTTCTCGTTCAAAAGATCTGTTTCCTCAAGCAGTGCTGAGCAGGACTACGTGATGGAGGGCCCTGCATCTCCCCAGTTTAAAGGCCTGAACTAATGAGATGCCGAATCCCTCCTGTTACTGAGCTCTGTAGTTGATGGGAATTGCGGATGTTTGGCATTCATAGGAATTGCTGAATACCTTGCTCTATTGGGCCCTGGGTATCACTAGGTTCATAAAACAAGGGTTGGTTTTTCCTTTAAGGCTAAAGAGCAAGCAGCGTAATTTTGAAGTAAATCAGGCACTGATTTTTGCTGCTGCTTCTTCTTATGGAGAAATCCTAGTAAAGTAGTTTTTTACTGCCCAAATAGTTCCTCACCCTTACTGCCTTGTTTCAAATTCCTTGATAGGCATCTCGGCTAAGTGAGTTGGATAATCTTTTCTCCCAAGAAAACTTGTGTTAGAACTGTACAGAAAGGTAGTACTTTCTCCCAAGAACGCTTGTGTCAGAGCTGTGCAAAAAGGTAGCACTTTCTCATTAGTGGCTGATGTGATTTTAGCACTGAACAGATATGGTGAACAGATGTCATCTGTTCTTCAAATTTTAGCTGTGGTTTTGTGCACGAAATGCTGTTGACTAGAATAATTTTCATCCTATGCTTCCTGGCTGATTCTGGCAAAGCCATACCCGGTGTGGTGCGTTAGAGTGTAAGATCTAAATATTTCTATCAGCAGAAGCATGTTAAATTTCTTGCATGGTATTGGCATAATGGGCTGACATGAAGCAGGCAGACTCTGGACCAACGAAAGTAGTCGGCTTGTGAAAAGATGGGAACGATTTCAGCTGTATAAACTGATATCTCCTTGAATTCATCCAAGCATATCCATCAAGTTTAGCACTCTTGTGCTGTGTATTTAATGGCTGTTCAGGTTAGGCTAGGGTTCTTCAAAGGGGCTGACGAGGGCGCGTTTGAATTTACATCTCCTTTGCATCCTGTAGGTGTTTGAATTAATCTAGGAGAAAATGATCAACATCTTTCTAGATCAAGATGAGTTAACACAATTGATTACAAAAATTGATTTATTAATAGTGAGTATGGTTAAATACCTGACATCATACTCATTTTGACAAACCATTCTAGCCAAAGGTTTGGTAACAGCAACTCTTTGAGGCTTAGAAATTAATCTGTTTCCATTTTAAATGTCAATGCATATCAAATGGATATGAAATAAACCCATGTCTGTAGCTGCTGTGCTGTTAAGAGGTTATTCATAGCTACATTGTAATCATATCTCCTTAAACAAAAGATTTGAAAGTAAATTTGTAAATAAAATACTACTGCTATATTTATGGGTGGATATAGAAAGTGCTGAGGTCCTTGGTATGATTTTTAATTCCATCGGCATGGAAAACGTTTGGTTTCTGAGGAAGCCATGTTGTGCGAGTTGAGGCTGGAGATGTGGCCGGTGAATTTAACATAAACTACACTCGGCATGCGAGGAGTATCAAAAGCGATGCATAAACCAAATTTAACCTTCACAAATTTAAAACTCTGCAATTTGGAAAGAAATGGTTCTTCTGGAGATTTCTACGTAGATCTTGACAACCAAAGCCTATCTTGCCAGCTCTGTTTTTCTGGAGAGCTGGGCAAAGACTTGAGATGTATAAAATATAGTTTTGAGACAATGTGCAGCCAAAGTACTGGTGGCTGTCTAAAGGACACACACTTCCTAATTATTTCTCCCCCTCCCCGAGATTTCCTTATTTATTCAGTTCTAATCTAATCAGTCTTGAATTCTGCCTGTCGTGGTTGGGATTTTGCATCCCGCTCTATGTGCCATTCCACTCCCCTTGAGGTGCAAATTGGTTTTGGTCCTCAGAGAATGAAATATTAACTGGCCATTCAATACCCATTCTGTTTTGTCAGGCTAAAGTAGAACTATTTCTCGTATTTAAGCCGAAAGGCACGTAAGCCTTAAAGCTGGCAGCCTGGCTGGCTCAGGATAACACCAGGGCAAATGGGAGATGTTGCTTAATACCCAGGTTAAGCGTACAATAACTCCAATGCTTTCAGCTTCCATCGAGGGAAGGAGGGGACATGGCTCTGGAGCACCTCCTGCCACATGTTTGCGGTGGCAGGAACGGGCTGTGGAGCTGTGGCTGGTGCGGGGGCTTGGGGAGGGAAATGGACACTGGGGAGGAAGGATGCATGGCAATGACCTTCCAACCTGGCGCAGGACAGCCTATTTCCTGAGCTGCTGACTCAAGGGTACAGCAAGCCCTCCCCATGTGTGTCCTTGGTTGGGATTGGGCAAGAGAGAGGGGAACCGTGGTCAGGCACCTCGAATTTTCTGGGAAAAGTGCAAAACTTGTAACCTGACATGAGGTTTCTGGTGTGAGTCTGGGAACGTATTGCTGGCTCTCAGTCAAGCATAGCTTGACTGCAGAAAAGGAAGGAAAAGTGTGAAGGTTTTCAGTGTTGGTGGGTTTTGTTTGTGGTTTGTTTTCTTTCCCTATTGGCAAGTATTATCTTTATGGTAGATGCCTTCAGAGTATCTTAGGTGAAATAAGCAGGAGCTCTTTCAGTTGTCTTCCAATTAGTTTAGATCTCTTTCAAATGAACACCACTGGACTGAAAGGTCAAACTCAGCCCTGGCTTATTCTGTGCCAGTGCCTTGGCCAGTTCGTTACGAAAACAGCCCTTCTGATATTCCTCAGGTTTTTTGGGTTTTTTTTGGTGATGCTCTAATTGTAAGGCCTAATTCTGCCCCCTGAAAAGCTCCATTTGCATCAGTTGGGAGAAAGCAGGAGACAGTCTTTTAGACCCTGCCAAGCAGGGCCTGACCCTACCCCTCACACACAACAGGATTTTGGTATCCCTGGACTCCCGGGGCGTTGCTTGGAGGGTGGGATGCTCCTTGGTGTGCAGGCGGCAGAATTGGGCCCCTGCAACAGAAATCCTTGTTATTTTATTATTTTCATCATGAGGTAACCAAACTTAATTCACTTAATGTACTTTTTGATAAGAAAAGATCTCTGAAGACAGTGACCAGATAATAGGTCAAGGTGTTTGGATTTT
>NC_044573.1:21060492-21067992 GCF_901933205.1 Camarhynchus parvulus | reverse complement strand
TTTCCTACCCCTCCCATGGTAGTGGGCACTACTGGGGCAGGGCAGGCTCTGCAGGTCCGAAGCCCATTACCACCACCCTTTGATCCAACTTGGGTCTAGTCTGGGTCAGGATTGGTGCTGTCTAACCTGTGTGAACAGTCCCGTTTCTATAGGGACTTTTGTGTTGGAGAGCACCTTCTTTAGGTGCTGGTGGTTTTGGGAGCCAGCTGGTAGTGGATGTGGTGTTTGAGGTACTCTTCCCCAGAAAATGATCTTGTGGAGCGTTGGTAGCAGGGAAATCTTCTCCTCACTGTCTACATTGTAAGGCAAAAGATGAGGCCGTCTAGGAGCAGCATCACTCTCAGAGGTGGCCCCAATTACTTGGGGAGCTCCAAACCAAAGATCTCTCCTGCATATTGAAATGCAAGTGCAGTGCTTGGAAAGCAGACCTGAGGTCAACAGGAGAGGCAGCTGAGGGCAAGACTTCAGGCCAGGGCAATTAATTTCTACCAAACAGTACAGTGGCATACTAATTGTTTTTTGTATTAAAGTAGTTCTCCCATCCTGGGAGAGCAGTGAGGAGAGCAGAAACATGCCAAGAGTGGGAACTAGGAGTAGTTCTAGGGCTGCACTTGATCCTTGCCACCTGTGGGGCATCTCTCCCCCACCCCTCCCATTTCTCCCCCTTTCTGCTGCTCTTTCTCAGTGATGCTCGCTAATGGAGCTTGTTGCTTCTGCTGAAACAGGGGTGCGAGAGGCCCCTGCTGCTCCAAGGGACAGCCAGGAGAAATGCCTGGTGCTGCAGTGATCCCTTTTCTTTTTCACTGCCCTGCTTCTTTCCCTGCCATCAGGAAAGCACTCTGACTTTCCCACCTAGGCACTAGTGCAGACTGCAGTTTGTTCTGGATTTACATACAGACCAGATTTATTAAATAACCCTTCTATACGTGTACCCTGGTATACAGCTCAACTGTAGGAATGGATTTATTTTTTTCTAGCAGCCGCTCATTTGTCCAGGTAGCTTACAATTTTCCAGGGAAAGGCATGGTGTGGTGTTTGTTTTGTTTCTGGTCAATTTTGTTGTGGCACTTTTATTTTACATGGTTGAATGTGCATCTATAGGGACTATATTTCTTGAAAGAAGCAGATCTTTCTTCCCTGCAGAAAGTAACGTCTGTTTTCCTGGACAATGAAGCCAGGATGAGAACATAAGACCAGCAGATACAGCCAAGTTCAGGTTTTAGTAGTAAGTTAAACACTAAACTAGCCTGGGTTTTGTTTTCTTGGATTTTTTTTTCCTAACCAATGGCTGTAAAATATATCTGATCATTCTTTGCTGAATTGCAGAAGGAAATGGTTAATGTTTGTGTATGTTGCTAAACAAGATAAGATGCACCTGCAGTCTGAATCCCCATCTTGGTCATGAATGCAGTCTGTATCTTTGCAAACTAATCTGTTTAATCAAATATTAAGTTTTATTCAAATTCAAAAAGAAACAGGCAGTGAATTGTTTTTCTGCATGATCTTTCTTTGTCATGCATCCTCTTTGCATCTCAAGAAAAATAGCCTTGTTCAGTCACAGAACATTTGCATAGATCAAAAGTGAAGCACAACAGCAGTTTGTGTGCTGCTAAGACATTTGTAAAGGTGAAGAAGTTTAGTGTGTTCTCCCTGGCAGGAGGGTTTAGAAACATTAGTGCAACTTTCTACAATTTTATTTATTTTTAAACAGAATTCCAATCCAACTGGAATAAGTTTCAAAGTCCCAATATGTGAAAGCTATAATTAGTGAATTACAACATTTTGAAATGAGGAGTTATTACATCTGACTAGAATTAAACTAATTAAACTTAAAAAAAAAGGAGAGATTGTATAGCAAGCTGGATAACTGTGCTGTTGATAAAACCTGGGCGATGAACAAATGCTTTGCAGCCAGCCAGCCCTTCTTTGGAGGGACTTGAAGATGTTCTGAGATGCAGTTATTTGGAGCTTTGCTGATTAAAAGTACCTAAGGTGTAACTTAAGGAGCAGCTTGGCTTTACTGCTGCAGATTTTTTTTTACCTGATACAGCCTATTCTTACCACTTTTCCTTCAGCTCAGTGCATGCGTGGGCTAGAAAAGCCTGTTAGAGCATTTGTGGGGGCTCAGGCTGAGAGTAACAGGAGTGAAAGATCATCTGTGCTGAAAAATATTTTTGCAAAAGACGAGCATTACCTGGGAGGAGGATTGAAGTGCAAATGAATCAAATGCTGTTCAGTGCCACCCCTGTGCTTCTCCTACTAAAACACACGAGAGCATGTATATGTTTTGTCCCCATATGTTTTGTTCCCAGTCTTTCACTTCCCATTTCTAGGGCTTTGCCATTTTTCTGCTGCTGCTGTTTTAGGTGAGGCAACATTGTGCTGTGTAAACCCACAATGCTGAGACTCTCAGGTTGTTTGAACACTGCTTTAGGTTCAGCTGCAGTACACTGTTCCTCTGATCTTTTATGTTCCTGAGCAGATGTCTTTCATTAATTTATGGATTTATCATCTTTTCTTTCTCTCCTTTTTTTTTTCTTTTTTTTTTTTTTTTTTTTTTTTTTTTTACACCTGGCAGCTGGCTCAAGTTTCAGCAGTTATTGTCTATTTTGCATTACCCATAGAATTGAATGTCATCTGTCTTCACAAAGCTATAGCTAAGAGAATTGAGGCAAGCCACACGAGCTGCTGGGACAGAGCTTGTTTGCGTTCCATTCGGCACCCCTCCTCCCTTTACCTCCTTAATATTTATTTGTGCTCGTTTTCTTTCCTGGCCTTGAATGGGGCTTAGCTCGTGTTCGGTACAGCTGTATGTTTACTGAATCTATTTCATCATGAGTCATTGTGCGTGTGTAAGTATCCTGGAAACAGCTAGTGCTTTCTTGGAAGAACAGTTGCTTTTCAGCCCAAGCACTTAAAAAGGAAATTAAGCAATTGGTCAGTTCAGTTTTTTTTTTCTTAAATAGCAATGGGTTATCTAATTCTTAGCTCTTAAGTCTGTCATTAACTATTTTTTGCTAGATTATTACAGATCGTATTTTATATCACAGTAAAGCGTTAACCTTAGGATCAAGATATACAGATTTGTTGCATATTTGGTATTACTTTAAGGCTGCCAAGTGCTTAAGAACAAGTATAATTTTAATAAAAAATGGATTGCTGGGAATTTGAGTCTCAGAGCATCTTTTAATACATGCTTCATTCAATATCAATATCCTCTGGCATTAGAGCAGAAAATATTTAAAAATCCTAAATGCAGAAGGAATCCAAATGCTTAGACAACTGTCTAATATGCTTAAATCCAGCAAATGTGAGAGGGGTTTTTTGAAGTTTAAGTCCATCCTTGAGCTTGCATTGAAAGAGAATATACGCCAAACCCGATGTTAACATGTTGTCGGCGTCAGAGGAATTGCAAATTAAGGAGACTCAGGATTACTTTCTTTTCTTTCCTACTGGAGTTCCCCTTTGGACCCCCACTTCCCTGAAAGGATCACATAACAAAATGGATTTCTGGCATAGAAGTTTTGATTTGTCTAAAACTCTTATCACTGAGCAATAGGTGACAGCTTGCAACTATTATTTCACTTACGTATTTTGACAGATGGCACTGCAGAGTGTAATGCTCTTTTAGACTTCTCTATCAGTCTAATGGAGGTAACTGGAGGTTCTTTCAACTCTTCTCTTGGCACAAGAAGTATGTCAGTCATAAATTATCTTCTTTGTAATCATTAAGCATCTAAAACAAAATGCAAGTTCAGCTGAGCCGTTTTCCATGTACTTCCAGATAATAAGAGGTTTTTAAACTAATATTGTCAATGCCTTCTTTTTTTTTTAAATGCTACATTTTTCTAATCTAAAAATGAACTTTGTAACTGAAATAAAGGGAGAGGGTTTCAGCAGATTTCAGGAATTAGAGAAAAAGGAATTTTGCTGAAAAAGCCTAGCTAATCATCAGTAGGCTGCTGATAAAAATTAGTCTGGGTTTCCCATCTCGAGGCCTGGAGTGGGATGTTCTGTGCTGACGTGCACCCGGCTGTAAGGCAGAGGAGGCACCTTGGCTGCAGTGCATCTGTCAACTTGGTTGACCTTCCCCCGCTGTAAGGTGTGAACCGAGTGAAATTTTCAACAACTGTGTTTGGAGAAACTGTCCTTAGAGAGGCTTCTGGGAAGAACCCTTAATTGACCTTGTGGGGGCCACATTGATTTTCTCCACGTGCATCTTCATTTCTGATAAATTATAAAGCCATTAATTTGCTGAGGAAATGGCAGGGCCAGCCTGCGGCACAGATGTGACCAGAGCCGTCCTAGCACGCAGTTCACAAAAGGGAGCCAAGAAGCTGGGAGAAAAATCAGCAAGCTGAGATTGTTATGGTTAGCTTCACATTCCCTTGGGAACTCTTTTAGTTGCTTCTGTTTACAGATCTAAAAGGTAATGATGTTTCCAGGATAAATAGGCTGCCTTATAGGGTAAGTAGCCATTTATTGATCTGCTAGCCCTCATGTATTGATTGGTTAGCCCCAAATACAGCTCTGTTCTCCTAGGAGTTAACTGTGTAAATCAGGAGGCGACAAGTTTGTGGCAGAGGGATTCAGCGGCCAAGGGGCTCTGCCTGCTACAAATTTCACTTTGATTTGCAGGCGAGCCACTGGAGCAAAGCAGCAGCAGCACTAGGGAGATCTACCCAAGATATTAAAATTTATCGACACGAATGGAACAGGTGAAATGTGCTGTCTGTGTAAAACTGCTAAAAATCACAAAGTGCCTCTGGTTGTCTTACATGCTTTGGTTTTATTGTGTGCAAGCAGCACAACACCGAGAGGAAAAGAAGCTTTAGCTGGCATTGCAAAGGAGAAGGAGAAAAAAGCTCCCGATAAGTTTTCTGCGGCACATGCTTCCTGCATTTGTTTCCGTAGCAACAAGTGAACGTACATATGGTACACAATCCCTAAACTTGCAAGGTCCCTGAGACGCAGCACCTAAACTGATAGGAAGCACAGGGTTAAAGTTACGTGGCCTCTCATCCCTCATCCCATGTTTGCCTGTTTTACAGAAAATTACAGCACAGCGGTTCAGATGTTAATACTTTCTCCTGTGGTCTGGGGAACCATAGAGTATTTAACGGGGCACTCTGTACATTCAGAAACAGCTTTCTCGAGAAAAGAATTTTCCTTTACTAATTCAATCCTACATGCAGGAAGGCTTGTCACCAAATCACTTGAAAAAGGCCAAGCTCATGTTCTTTTACACCCGGTACCCAAGTTCCAATATGCTGAAAACCTACTTCTCAGATGTAAAGGTAAGAAAATCTCTTCCCCCCCCACCCTTTCTCCTCACGGCATGCTGTATTTTCTCACAAAATGGTACTGTTTTATCATGTTAGAAATTAATAATATTGCTGGGTACATAAAGTTTACATCCTGACCTTATTCACTTGTTCTTCTTGTTGAGGTGTACCCTGCTTGTGCCTGGATGAGGAAAGGGAATGTTTCTAAATCTAAAAAAACAATTAAAATTTTAAAGCAAAGTAAGGATAATTATTACAGTAAATTAAAGGGTCTTCATTATATATCCCATTTAAAAAGGAGATTTTTGTCGTGGTAGAAATGTACTTCCAAGAACATTTTGGAGCAGTTCTCAAGTACTCCCTCATTGTTTCATTTCGGTTGGTTTCCTCATATTTGTGCTTACATAAGCAGAGTGTAGAATCCCTTTCTTTCTGTCAAAAAGAAACAGTACATTGAAATTCTCCATGCAGAAGCTGCTTAAAAACAAAAGTGATGATTGTCTCTTATTTACAACTTAATTTGTTGTTGATGCAGAGTACACTGAGCATAAGGAGGATGAATAAAGTGACAGATTCAGGCCACATTATTCAAATGAGGATATGAAAGCTGTCGACATACAGCTGCATCCTCCCTCATTCTACAGAATATTAGGACCTCCTGATTTTTTTTTCTAAAAGTAATTGTTCCTTCACATCAACTTGATTTTGTGTTAATCATCTAAGTTTTTTTTTTTAAACCCATAGATTGTGTTTTAATGATTATAATGGTATGCATGGTGTCATTATCTAAGTAACTTTATAAACATTACATTAGCTTAAATTAGTTTGTTACATATCGTTCCCCCCGCTCATGTCTCCCCCCAAAACAAATTACAGAAATCCTTCTTTTAATCACTTATGGGTTATCGTTTCTTCAGTCTTAGTGGGGGATTATCCCACAGGTTGTGAACTTGGCCCAGTTTCTGCTGATCAGTTTTCTTTAGTCAAGTTTCTTGGCAGTTTTTCCCTTTATTTTTTTTTCATCTAATGTTGCTTGCACATCTCAATACGCTCCTGCCCCTCGCAGCCGTGTCCTTGGAGGTTCCTCTATTCAATGCCATGTGCTGAGCGGATGGTGACAACATTTATAAAAAGGAGGGGGGGAAGCAATACAGGCACTTTCTAGGCTAAATGGCTGGTCAAGAATCATTAAACACACACAAAAAAAGCTGCAAATGGTGCAGCGGGCCAAGTGGAGGGTTTGCTTTCAGAGTGGATCCACCTGGAATGGAAAAATTGGAGGGAGCGTTTCAGGCAACACTGCTCCAATGAGGTGCCACAGGCAGATGTAGAGCTGGCAGTGCTGCTCAGGAGGATCTGCTCTGGGGCTACTCTGTGACTTTGCCCCTGCAAGTTCACGCAGCCAGGTGTGCTGAAGTGGGGATATTTTTTTGCTGGCATCTGCTTTATTTCCACTTTTTAAGAAGATACACACTTGTGTGTTTGTGTGCACATGTTGACTTTGTCTTCTGACAAAGTTGTGTAAAATACAGAAATTTACGGCAGTTCCACCTAACATTTATACAGCGCCAGGAGAAACCCAAAAAGGCTTTACAAACCACCAGTTTGGGATGGAATCATTTGTCCAAAACCAATTGCATCCACTTCCCTGGGAACACGTGACAGCCACACATGGTCAGCAGCACCAGAGAACCAGGGATGCAAATATTAGATGCACTAATCTTTTCTTGAGCTTTTCCATACCTTTAAATGCTTCAAAGTGCTTAGCATGTGTTTGCAGTTTCTAGAGCCAAAGGATGCTCCCGCTTTAGCCCACGTGCAGTCCCATTAGCTTCACCCCTCCTTCTTACGGAAACGAGAGGACATAATTTTGCTTAAATGGAGCCAGAACGTCCTTGTGGTTTAAGCAGGTGTCCCCTACCAGTGCTGATGGGGACAACTGCTTGCCACTGGAACGCTCTCACCCATGAGCTGAGAACACATATGTAAATAGGTACCCTAATGAGACGTTTCCACGTGCTGCGCTGGCCAAATGTTTGGTTCTGGAGATTGTGGCTATATTAATAAAGATGTATGCGTAACGTGTAATACTTGAAGCAATCGTATTTAATTTCATTACTAATTGCCCTTAAAAATGAAAAGAAACTGTATTAGCACAGTGATTTATTTCAGAAATTTAAATAGGAGAATAAAGCTTGGGAACAATTTGAATATC
>NC_044573.1:20162992-20417992 GCF_901933205.1 Camarhynchus parvulus | reverse complement strand
TATTTGGTTTTTACAAATTAAAAAGCATTCTGCCAGTGGTGTTTTTCTACACTGTCTGGTTAGCTCGATCTTATTCTCACAACTGAAATGCAGACACAGAAAAAATCACAGAGAAAAGCATAAATAAAAAGTATATATAAAAACATATATAGAGAAACAGCATATGGAGCATTTATCCAATCTCATTTTAGTAATCAGTCTTTAAGCTTTGTTGGGTGGTCTCCTATTCTCTCATGGCTGCAGGTGCACACACAGTAAAGATTGCCACTTCCAGAGGGCTGCCCACCACCATCTTCCTGCCAAAGAGTAACAGCTTTTAAACCTGTCAAGCTGCATTATTCCATTGTGTGGGCTAAGAAAGCTGATTAATCAGTGTAAAAATCAACCACTTTCTTTGACTGACACTTATCAGTAGCCGCACACAAATGGACCTCAGGAAAGCAGTCTCATGTGAAAATCTGCAGCTCAAGGATGGTAAATGTCCATGCCTTAGATGTTCTGAACATTTCATGGTCTGTAGAGGACATTCATGCTCTTAACTAGGTTAGGTGTCTGAAGACAGCCATTATAAATATCTTTCAAAAGACTTAGTTCTACATGTGTTTCACTCGTCAAAAAAAGACTGTACAATGGGTGAGAAATGGACCTTGCACAAGGAGAAGCCCAAGGATAAAATACACCAGATTTTCCCACATAGGTAACTAATTTATTCGTAGAAGAAATTACCTATTGATCCAGGCACTCTGGCCTAGTCAATCTAGGGTGTGGTTAGGTGTGGTCACACATAACTGTATCAGTGGTTTTACTTTTATCTAGTCCAAAAATTTATTGAAAGACAAAATTCTGTCAGTGTAATGTAACACACGGAATTAGGGAGAAAACATGAAAGAAAAAAAGAAGTGAAATAAACTTCTTGGCTGTAACCTACACTGATTCAAATCACCAGTTGCCTGACAACATATTAAGACCTCACAGACACCAACCAAACCTTTCCTTCCTAATTCACAAGGATTCTTTCCTTCCTGGCAGAGTTCCAGCAGAGTCTAAAGCTATGTTCCTGTGGCTGCTGGAAACATCCAGGAGACAATGAAGTGGCCTTGTTTACGGCAAGGATGGTATAAATAGAAGAGCTGAAGCCTCTCTCTTTCTCTCTTACCATTCCCCTCCAGTTCTATTACTACAGTACTCTAAAATCATCAAAGTTGTGCAACAATCCATTTCATCCTTTCTGCTCTAATTAGGCAATTTTACATGTCTGTCTTGATAGGTGAGGCTTACTGAAGCACTTAATCAGTTTCTGGAGGGGCATCATAGTGCCAATCCAAATGCTTATTTAAACAGAGCTGTAGTGCCAAATCCAGCATATTCTGCAGCAGCATGGAAACAACAGAATCTGTGAGACACAGATTGCCTCAGATACTTTTTTTAAAGCAGCCTTCAATGTGAAGAAGCACTTGTCCTGTATTCATCCTGTATAAGCTTAACAGGTCCAGAGATTAAAACATGCAAAGCATTTTACATTACTGGGCTTTCCTGGCAAATAAAACAATTACAGCTATTCCAGTACAAGCCCTTCCTGAAACTGTGCTAACAAGGCTTTGAATCTTAAAAACTGCATTTAAATCAAACAATTCATTTGCAAACCCATCACATACAGCACACACATAGTAGGTGGGAATCATTTCATTGAAATTAGAAAGCAAATGTCTCTATACATGAGAGGTCACCAGTTGTTGTACATTAAAATCTTTTCACTGTTAGGCATAATTAAAATACTCTAACAGTGGTTTCAGTAATTTAAACATTGCAGTATTGTTGTAATATTTTTCTAGGCTTCAAGAGTTCACAATTGTTTGGTCCAATCAAATCTGGGAACACTGGAGAAGTTATCACCCATCAAGGTAATTACTTTCAAGTTGAAATAATTACTCCATCAATGTTAATGGTCTTTCAACTTCAATAAAGCACTCACCTGCCGATAATCACAGCTAACCTCTTGCTCTCATGCAATTCCCTCTCTATTTAGCAGGTTATATTACAGCCGTTAGAGTGGTCACTTGTCCTGAACAGCTGCTGAATTTCACTTTGATCGTCTGTGAACCATAAAAGAATTAGTCATCTGTGTATGATTTCCCCTAACCCATAAGCCCTTGCAGAGCTAAGGAGATGATCTTTTGGCTGCATTAGGGCACTGCTCAGCAGCCATCTTGTTTCTGGAGGTGGCCACTTCCCACTGCCTAACAGCAGTACAGTAGCCCAATTTAACTTTTGCCCTCCACTGCCATTTACAGCTTTCACTCGTTGCTACATAGCACATCTTCTAAATTTATGGCATGTACAGGGATTCCTTCACTTACACTCATCCTCTTAGGGTGCACTCAATTTCCCAGGCATCTGCAATAGGCATGCACGAAAGTTTCTCTGGTGCCTCTCCTTGGCATATTTTTTTCTTATTCTTGTGGTTACAACCTTCATTACTTCTATAAGACTGTTGCCATGCACAGTACTAAATACTGCATTACTGAATAGTCTGTACAAGGAAGTTAATAACTGTGGGGTATCTCATCTCTAATACTGCCAAATGTTCACAGGTCTATATAAGGAAATAGAAGTGAAGGACTACACATGAATGTATTATGTATTTTTAAATGTTATTAATAGAAACTAACTAACTCTGGATGCATGATTCCAGATATCTGAAAAATCCTGCATAGGAAGCATGAATATATGGCAGTACTGGCCACTCAAAAACATTTCTGATATATTATTTTTGATATGGAGTTTTTTAACAAGTAAACTATACCTAATATTCTGACTCAGTTTATTTGATATGAAAATTCTGTCTGATTATAAGAACGCAATCATGTTAGCCAAGGCTTCATCCTCCTACCAAAGTCTTTATTGCTGCTCTTCTGCAATATGTCTACAGATTTCCCTGTCACAGCACCTGCCAAGAGAAGCTTGGCCAGTGCAGTTATATACCATCTCCCCAAATAATGCAAGGGAAGCCAATATGTGTTCTCAACTGTTAGCACAGCTGCATCCAAACCAGAGCCTTTGCTGGGGCAGTGATAGCAGCTAAGAGATGTATTAATTTTTTTCACCCCAAGCTGGCATGGTTATGCCAAAAAAAAGCCTTTAAGGATAAGTTTGGCCTGAGTGCCTCACATTGCAAAACACATTGTGAGAAGACCTGTGCAGTGGTGCAGGATTTCCCAGGAATAAGACCTATAATGCTTACACCTATCTCTTGCATCCTCTAAAAAGCACGTTGCTCTTTGATCTACACTTGGCTGAGGTGAATTTAACACACTGAGACCTTGATTCTACATAATAATAATAATAATTGGTGGGCACTGCCCATAAGAGGCAGTTTTCCTTTTTAACCCTCTGGATGCTTTTCCTTCTCCAAGTGTTTTCAAACAGCTACATATTTTTATGTTTTTTTACTCATCTTCCTGACTTTGAATTCTCCTGCTCCCAATAAACAACCAAACATTTGATATAATTGTCATGGGAAAAAACACCATTACAGACCCACAAAATATCTATCAAGAAATGTCCAAATCTACCCATAGTTCTACCTCACAGCAACATTTGCAGTACAGTATTAAAGAGCTGTGATGCTTTGATGACATCTGGCAGGCACTCATTGGCTTTACAATGAAATCAGCTCTGGGTTCTGTGTTCACAAGCTTAAGTCCTAAGTTCACAAGAGTGAGAAGCTTGATTTGACAATCTAGTCACTTTATGTAGATTTCTGTAAATGAGAACCTTCTGAAAATCCCTTCCCCTATAAACACACTCATGTTAATGCTTTCAAGACACTAAATATGATTCCTGCTTTAGAGGGTTAAAATGAACTGCAAAGACATTGTGGGAGACACTTGTGCTGCTGTAACCAGTCTTGACTTGACTTTGCTCTGCAAATAAACCAGAATGTCAGTTTAACTTGCTGTCACCTAACATCTGTCACTACACTCCTGGCCAAACAAGCTAAGGAAATGGGTGACACTGCTCCCTAACTGTGAAGGATCAAAATGGCTCATGTGTGTGTCACTTGCTTCTAACGGTGCAGGACACCCTCCTTTCATTTCAGGGGGAGCAGCTTTTGCTCTGAGAATTGAGTTCTCATTTTTATCTCCACAGGCAGTGTAAAATTTCAAGGGGTCAGTGAAAACCTTAAGATGCCAGACAGCCATACCTTTGACATATTAACTCAAATACATCTTAAAGGGGAGTAAATGGTTGGATTTGGGGAAGTATAGTGGTAAGTATAAGCCTGTTAAATTGTTTGAAAACCCAGAAGATGCTTCTCATTTGTCTCTGAAATGGATAGAAATGAGGCTGTTATATGAGAACAGTCTACAGGGACATTAGCAAAAGCTTAATTTGTATCCTGCAGTGTCACAAGGATTGTGTTTCTCCTCTAAGTTTTGGTCAAGCTTTATGTCCTGGGGTAAGCAACCAGGGTGCAACCAACAAGGGCAAGGGTGGGATCAGCCACCGAGATTCTAGCACTGGGGTTTTTTTCCTGGAATAATCTAATGGGATAAGAATGGAGTCTAACAGATTAAATAAAGGACCAAACTCATTGCTTTCTTAATACTTTAAGTCTTACGTGTAACATGGAAGCTTGTGAGAGAGAATGACTAATGGCATATCCCATGAGGGAGCTCCAATAGAGATGCTTTAGGAGATTAAATGATTTAGCCTACTACCATGAAGGCTATATTTTGAAGGGGCAGAAGTTTAATCATTGGAATTCTAGTTCCTTCAATAAAATTACATTTTAATTAAAGTATCTCATTCACAAAGCTAAAGTTAAGGGTATATCAGCAATTTCATGATAAAATTCTATTTTTAAGCGTTTCCAACTTTGAAAGTTGATGTCCAGGTTTTTGCCTGCTGGGATAATTGACCTAACCTCCTGCAGATATCTTTGATAACATGACTCCATGCACTTTATGTCAATATCTTTGATTCAAAGCTTTAGCTGTTCTGCTATATTCAGAAGAGGTAGGATCTCAGGTCCTTGGTATAAATCAGCAACAATTCCACTCAGTTAATGCAGCTGCAACACTTTAAAGTAAGTGCAACTGATGGAGCAGATGTGCAAAAAGATTTGTCCCCAAAGGGTAGTATAATATTTTAAATAAAAATGGGTAGCAAATACCATAATTGACCCATGTTCAAGACAAAGGACAGCAGAAAAAACATACAAGCCAGCTTTGCTGCAATGCTAGTAGAACAGCTATACATATGCTGCCAGAATGTCATTTTGATTCAGGATAGTGTTTGGGGAAAATAAAGGATTTTGGAGCCAGGAAAATACTAATTCAGTAAATAATAGCTTGTTAATCTAAAAGGCTTTTAACTGATGCTGTTAAAGAAACACACTGTAGCAACATTATTTAAAATACCATTTTGGTAGGTTTTATTGCCCACAGTACAACCATCTTGGACATTTTCTGTTGTTGTTGGCATGCTTAGAAGACATTGCAATGCATGACCAGCCAGGTCAATTCTGATGCTCAGAACACACTGCATGCTGCTGAAGCAGAGCAGTAGGAGAAGCCGTGGCTTTTCACTGATTTCAAAATCTTAGGTGCATCATCACAATTAGGATGGTGGTAATTTTTCTTACAAGAAGTTAAGGGAGCTAAGTACCAAAATGCCACTGAACTTTATAATCCCAATCTACTTTTTTAAGCCTGGCATGCTGTGCAATGTGAATGCAACTGCTTCAGAAGGTAAAAGTGCATTATTCCTATAACTCAGTTCAGAAACTGTTCTCCTTTTCAGAAAAAAAAAAATAATTACAAACTTAATCCATTCAGGAAGCTAGACACAAAACTGATCTGAAACCCTATAATCAAGGGTATGTAAGATTACCAAGCTGGAAACTTCTTCCCTTGTATCATGTGGAGATTTGTCTGAGGAAGTTACTCAAAGGTTACTACCAGGTATTCCAGTGAAAGCTTTCTGGGATCTTACTTGAATTGCCAACCACATACTTCAAAATTGGGATAATAAAGAATTTAGGGGATTTCTGGTGTTATTCAATACTACCATGGACTACAAAGATTCTAGGTTTATGAACTCGAGGTGGCACTGCTGAGGAAACCAAACATTATTACAACCTCCTTAAACTTTTAAAATTTCTTTTCAGAAGACAACAAAGTACACAAGTTGTCCTAATACAGAACAGTTCAGTCCAACCATTTATAAGCTGTCTTGCTATAGAAAGACTAGAAGGCACTATACAGGGGGGAGGAACATTTGTGCATTTGTGGTAAATGCACAAAACACAACCATTTATGTCACTGGTTTACACAATGTTGTTAGTCAGTTCACAAAACAATGTGTTTTCCCAAATCTCTCCTTTCACATACTGAATAGAAACAGGAAAAGAAAGGGAAGAGAAAGACAGATCAGCAGGGCAAAGTAACATTCCAATATAAGTACGTGAATTGGAAATAAAAGTAGAACTGCTTTTATTACTGATGAATTATGAAGGGAACATGCAAATGGGTTGCATATATGAACTATGTAATTACTAATTAATTCATTCACTTTATGATTCCAAATGAAATAAAAAATAGAATTCTATACAAGGAGGAGTGATATTGCTGTTCTTTGTGCAGGTCCTGTGAAACTATTTTGTCAGTCAGACAAAAAGTTCAGAACGGTATTTTCAGAGCAAGACTGACAAATGCATGTGCTTAACTCCTCCAGACACGACACATCCATGCTTTTGAGTAATCTACGTGCCTCTACCAGAAATCCAATATTAGCATGAAATGTTTCAGTCTGCATTGGGTGAAACACAAAACTTGAGCCAACAAAACAACAGGTAATTGTAAACTTCACTTTTTTAACCAGCGTTAAGGGAGACTTTAAAATGCAACAGAGATCAAAGCACAGTGAAACATCTTAAAACTGATTTTGTGGCCCAGCTCTTACCATTACTGTAAGTGCTGCGACAGCTGGGCTGCTGAAGGTCGGGTCGCTGTGTTTTTCTTGGTAGACCACTCGGTACAGAGAGATGACCCCGTTGGGGGAGAGCGGCTGGCTCCAGTTCAGCTGCACCGAGTACGCGCTCGTGGCTTGTGCCCAAGGGGCTCCCATGCCCCAGGGGGAAGCTTCCAGGGTCTGGGCTGAAGCCCACAGGCTGTCCACAGAGCCCACAGAATTTTGAGATCTGGCACGGTACTCATAGAGAGTAAAAGGCTGGAGAGCATCAGAAGCATCAATGAATTCCAATGGTCCTTCAGTCCAGATGAACAAAAGCAGCTCTTCTTGACTGCCCACAGGACGTCTGGAATTAAACCAAAACCAGTGTGTTTAAAATAGAAAACTGCTTCAGCAGTCCCATAATAGTTAATCCTAAAGTTCCAAGTTCAACTTGTATCTCAGAAAAATACAGAAATTATTTCTGTACATTACACATGCACAAAGAACTGACTACCTATCTTTGCATCTTAAAAGCATTTTTCTGAATTTGCGTTAGGTTCTGAGTAGTGAAGAAGAGATTTTTTGAGGCAATCAATGATTCTCCTTTATCTAGAAGAACACTATAAAACATGGCAAACAAGTGTGCTGTCGCAGTCCAGGGCAGCAGAGCAGCAACACAATGGCATGTTGTCCTTCTAGGATAGAACACACCACAAATGAGACTTTCAGAACTTAGAACATGAAATTTTAAATCTATCTCTATTTGCTAAGCAATAACTGAAATTGAAATATGGGTGCAAGTTTTCAGCATTTCTGAAAATCAATTTATTAACTGAGGTACTCACCTCAGAATCCCTAATTTATGGAAAACTTGTGACCAGTTTACTCTAGAAAAATGTTATCTAGTGAATAAGGAATAAATATTCTCTCATGCCCTCAAAACTAAAGCTGTGCACTTTCAAAATCTGGTTTTCTCACACTAAATATCCCATTGTTTCTTGCAAATTGAATAAGTAATCCCTTGTGCATAAACTTAGCTAAATTTGCAGCTCCACCACCAAACCTCATTAAAATATCACACATAACGTTTTCTGTAATAAACAACATATTTTTTTTCCAACACTGTTTTTGTTTAAAAATACAAACATAAGATACATGAAGAAAATTCACTTTATTGGTTTTTGGCACAATGGGTTTTTCTTTATGTGCATATGTACATATATGTATACATAGACACACACTTACACATATATGTACATATATAGCATTACTACTGCAGATATGCTTGCCTTGGACCTGGTGTTATTCTGAGTACCAGAGATTACAGATGATCCTCAGCCTCTTTGTAATATGTCCCCTTCTTCTATATAATTTACAGCAGTTTTAATAAGCTGAGTACTCATCTTCAAAACAGAGTTATCAAATCAATTCTTTCACTTGGCATAGAAATGTTTGTGTGAAATTAAGTTGGTTACATTTAAACACTGTGATAAATCTCAGTGATGGCTGGGCTGTACTGCACATGAATTTAAGTATTTCCCCTACTCTTCACAGGAATCTTGGCTTTTGCAGAAGATAAAAGCACTTTCACCCTACATGCCAACAACAAAAATCCAAATTACATTATCTGCCACTTTTATTGCAAGTAGGGCAAATTTGCAGAAGTAAAATTGGTTTGTCTGGCTACTGGGTGTCATCATCACTACACACACACCAGAAGTTGAAGAACATTTATTTGGCAAGAGAAAAATCTGTGTTTCAAAGAATGCTGTTGGATTTTATCTTGTTAGGTCAAACCAGGAATTAATGTAATAATAAAAAAGCATTGATTTTTTAAAACTGATAATCTTAGTTGCTTGTAATAATATATTCCCAGGTATTAACATGCAAATATGAATAACATAATGAATGTAAGTGTGTACACCGCTGTTTATTCATCCTTTGTGTATATGCATATATAAGGCAGGAACGAAGACATTATTTTTTCACACGAAATTGAATAAGTTTTGCTAAATTCTGACATAAGCAGATTAAATGGACACTGTTATGTTTAACACTGGATATGTTAAAGTGTGATTTTTTTAATAAAAAAGAAGAATTTTGAGGTACAATATCTCTGTCATAGTGAAATAAGCAAATTGTAAGATATGTTGATACTGAGGGTTGGTTGGCAAAACTGGGCAAAGACTGGCAGATAGAAGAAGCAGGAAAGATTCCGTAGAAATTCTTGGTCTGTCTGTAAAATTCAGGGTCCAAAATTTCCCATTGTCTCCAAAATTCCAGCAACAGTTTTTAATACAATTGCCCATGCTCTATTATAATGGCAAGTTAAGCCTCCTGCAGACCTCTCCCTTGGATGCTGTTCACTGACGTAATGCAAGACATGTAATTTTGAAAGGTGAATCATTACTACATCCTTCTCCCACACCTAAAAATATAGTCTTTTTTCTGTGCACCCAAAAACATGTCTAAAAAAATCTCTGTAAATAAGGGAAAAGAGAGTACATTTTAAGGCAAGAAAGTCACATTTAATGTGTCTTGCTGACCAAACAGTATGAGACTCAAATAAATACATAAATTTATGTTTTATAAATATTCTACACTCTGTGATAAACAGTTTTTTCACACTGAATGATCAAATATGCCACCAACTGTAAGCTGATTCACAGGCAAAGCTGTACAATGTAGCCTGGTTAAGTATTTAGATCTTATTACTGCTGAATATTTAATGAATGAAACTTATGGCTAGGTAAATGGTTCCATCTGTAGTGCTAAAACCCAGAATATCTTCATGTATGAATAAACTTTGAACAGAAGTGGTTGAACAATCTGTAATCATTTCAATCGTTTTAAGATTTAAGATTCAGCTGCTCATTTAACTGGAAGTATTTGTTGTGTACAGTGAGCTGCAAAGGAGAGAATAACATCTCCAGGAGCTGGAAGCCGTCTCTTAATCTGCATAGTCTGATTTGCTGCTTACATTCATTTTGAAGATGTTCAGATAGTTATTTTTATAAGGGCAAATTCTCCGTGCCCCAGTGCCAATCTGAGGCAGACGACACAAGAAGGAGGATATAATCTCCTTTGTGACAGATAACTCCAGAGCTGTGCTGCAGCAACGCCGACTGCAGCGCTCGCCCCTCGGCTTCCCTGTGTGCACGGCAGCGGCGAATCCCCCAGGTCTCCAGGGTCAAACCAGAATTATTCCTCACATGTTTACCTTTCACCATACAACTAAATTACATGTTTTAGCAGTGCCTGCTGCTTTCCTTAACAGGGAGTTATTTTTAGGAATGCTGACAAGTCTTGGGGTAAAATTCAAACCATCAGAGAATCACACTGTAAAATGTGGGGGAACAATGCAACATTAGCACTGCTCCCCCTCTGCAGTTTCACATTTAATTAAACAAAGAAACCTCACTTACATTTGTATTCAACCAATCTACACTAATGTAGCTTTCATAATTCGGGGTATTTTTTTTTAAACCCCCCCAAAAAAAGGACAGAAAGAATTTGAAGTTATTCCATGTAATATACTACTTGATATTGGGTATTAGATCAATTACAGGTATAAATAAAAGCCTTCAGGAGTTCTTGTATTCAATGACATAACCATCCATAGGGATTCCTACATTAAACCATCCTGTAACATATGTTCCTTGGAAGCTGTCTTGGGTACAACTCATGGTTAAGGGTATACGATTAAGCAATGAATTAATCATAACGAGTCAGTCTGGAAGCCTCTCCACTGCAAGTCACGACAGCCACTGAGACATGTTTTCTGTCTTAAATTGCCTTTTGATTTTTCTGCTACATTTTCACCAGCACGACTGCTCAGCTAATGACAGCTACATTTCAATCTCCCAGATATACACTAAATAATATAATCTTATTGGGCAGGACATAGACAGTTTGACAAAAAAATTCAGACACTCCCTTAAGGAAGTTACCAACCAAAATACTTCTAATTTTACAGGCATTATGTCTTTAAGGGCCACCTCATGTGCCTCCTATACAGTGCATCCTGTTAATCAACAGAGAGCAGTACCATTAGCTCATGCGACCTACAACTTACTAAAATGCAACAACAAATATATATATAATCTATTTTCATAATGTTTTTTTTCAGAATAGCAACTTCTGAGGTTGGCAGAGCAATGTTATGTCATGACGAATTGGAACAGAACTAGACTAGATGATTATCTCATGAACCAGATCTTTTCTCATTCACAAACTCTTCTAAGTTGTGATCCTTGTTAGAAAAGTTTAAAAGCCTCAGATCTGTGTTTAAAGCCACTTTAATAATGACAGAAACCATCACCATCTCCTCTATCATAAAAAACCATTTAAATCTTTTGTTTTCTAGCAAAATGGCTGCAAACTTGGGAGTAGTTTCATGATGCTAGAGGAAAGCAGGATTCCTGCTGCTTTAATGCAGAGATCTGCACACACTAGGTCCCCAAGCATTCCAGGTTTTGAGTTAAATGAATTTATTTTGGTGATGATGCAGTAAGGAAGAGGCACATACTGAAGAAGAAATTACATTCCATAACCTCCCATAGAAATACTGCAGTCTTGCTGCTATAACAATGTAAGGCCATGTGTGGCTACAAAATGAAAAAGAACTATGTGCTTACATCCCATTTCTGATTTTTGCAGCTATCTGAGAAAGATTTGATATTGTTGTTGTCTAAGCACATTTAAACTTCAGCTGAAATAACTGCCAAGTGATTCATGCCTATGTAGGTGAATATACCGATTGTATCTGGAGCCCCAGTGCGCCATTTTCATTTCACTTTAAATAAAAAACAAAATGTATCTATGTCAGTCAGTGCCCTTCTGCTGTACTCAGAGGTATCAAACAGGCTACAATTATGATTGTGAAGTGATTGTGTCACATTGGAGGAAGGTTTATTGCTTTTGAGTCTGCTAGGCAGTAACACATTCTGTTTCATATTACTCTTTATATCATTGTTTGGCTGTGACTAGAATAATCAAATGCCATCAAATGCTGTCAAATTCAATTTACAGTATTTTTCACTGAAGCAGGCTTTCTGCATTATATTTCCTGTTTTCCCTTTCTATGGTTGCCATGGAATAGCAGCAGTAATCATCAGCTTTATTTACAAAACCAACAGAGTGAAGATATGTCTTGGGCTATAACATACACTTTATTCCTCTTTATGCAGGGGAGGGACTTGGGGTTTTGATAAGACAATTAAAAAAAGGCAAACAAAAGGGTATTTCAAGATAGCAGGAATTTTTAGAGACCACTAACATCTTTGAATGAATTTATATTAATTATCACTGAGGATTCCAAAAGGTAATTGGATTTCCTGTCTTCTCAGTCACACCTCTAATATAATAAAAAAGTCACAAACTCTTTGTGGGAGGCTAGGATCAGCCCAGCATGTGTTTGCCACACATACTTAAGAACTGGAAAACCCAGGAACTTTAGAGTTTAAATCCCTCTCAAATATATGGCTTGAGTTTTATATTCCCTGACTTCTGAAGCCATTCAAGAAGGTCGCTCCAGTGAGCTTTTAACAAAGGCTCAACAGGCACAGCAGAGATCAGTGCTCTCCTAGTTTCATACTGCCCTAAACACTGCTACAGAAAAATCCTCACACAGGGCTTAGGAAACTCCTCATAGAAAGTGAGAATGCATCAGTCAATGACCTACACAGGGCAGATGAACACAAACACCAAGGTACATAAACAGATGCACTGTAATCACAGTCCAGATTACTTACTTAGAAACATAATTTATCTTGGAAAATTGATCTGTTTTAGAAACCTAGATACATTTTCTGCTTTTAAAAGTCTCAGAACTGGTGAATTACTCCTCTTTCCATTACAAAATTCTCAGCTGTCTGTCAGAGAACACTGAAGTTTGTATCTAGTGGTCCTCATAAGCACAGTACAAGTATCTATCCTACAAAGTTTTTCTAAGTTTTTTTGTTCCCTTGAATTTTTTAAACATACTTTCACATGCATTTTTTGTCATTTGTAGTTCAGGAAGATGATTCTTGTTTGAATTCCTATTCTCAACATGGCCATCCATGGATCAGCTTCTTACCTTAGCATTTGAAAGGAAATATATATATTGTTTCAAATATACTTCTACACCTTTTTCCACCTCCCAAAAAATCAAGGAATAAAGAAAGGAACCGTTAAGTAGGACTAAGAATCTGAGGTGATAAGGACACTTACCTGTAGATAAAGTAGTTAGTAATGATGCCATTTGGTTTCCTGGGTGGTGCCCATTTCACTTCTATGAGTGCAGGTCCAATTGCTTTAACAACAGGTGGGCTCAGCTCTCTGGGCGGTGCTTCAGCAGTTCTTGAATATGTTTGACCACCCACACCACACCCACCTACAAAACAAGACATTTGTGTAGGGATAACAGCTTTTTCCTCAACAAAAAAATACATTAAAAGCAAATGAATATCCAGTAAAGAAGCTGCTGGTGGAAATGGTGTCTCATTTCAACTAATTTCATTGTTAAATACTCATTTAAATTACCACAACTCTACTGATGAATTAGTCCTGATTTTCAGCAGTGTGAGTGAGGAGCAAATTGGTTCAAAATTGTCATTTTATAAATACTTATCTCAATAAGTTTTTTAAAATTTCCATCAAAGACAGGGAATTTCTAATTTTTGGGCTCTTCTCTCCTGTCTTTATGATCACCACTTCTTGTTTGTGAGTAATTACAGAACTGATTCATCCTTTTTCAAAGATCTTTAAGCTGCTTGTGAAGAGCTTTTAATAAAGTGGCACATATAATCTAAAATACATATTTTAAACCTCCATTTGATATATTCATGATATATAGAGAAGTCCACACATGATACATGGAGAAATATTTAATGCTTCATTCAGTGCTAGGCCTTCTCTTTGCTGGGTAAGCATTTGACTGCAATGTAAAAGAATTTCATCTGTTTTTCAGAGTTGCATCTACCTGCAAAATCCCTTCCAGCCACACAGATGAGTGTTTTAAATTGCCTTACCACTCTGGCACGCTTGTATTCTTATCTCATACAGGGTGTAGGGATCCAGGCCATCGACAAAGGCAAAATGTGCGCGTCCTACCGGCTTCACCAGCAGAGTGGGACTGCTCGCATTTAGCAGGATGTTGTATTCCAAAGGCACATTGACAATGAATATCCCTGTTGTGAAACAGAGAGGAACCAGTGATTATCTGAAACACTAACAACAGTGCAGGACAACTTCAAAGAGCCAATTCATCACATGCAATTTTAAACGTAAGCCCCCTCTGGAGGTTTTCCCTACTGCTTCTTCTGAAAACTACAATCATTTAAATATAAACTGAAACAGACCCATCTGCAGATTGTAAGTGGAAGACAGACATTATGGTTCTTAGGTAAGAATCAAAATTCAATTCAGTCAATGCCTGTTTTGCAATTGCCACTTCTGGGAAGACCGACCTTATGACTTGGAACCAGGCAGCTTTTATGTATTTTGGAGGAGTAACAGCTACTAAGCACTGCTGTTTGAATAGTCATATGATCAAACAAGTGAATTGCAACCATTCAGCAAATTATGCCTCTTTAGCCCAACAGCAGTAGCTGAGTGTAGGTTCTTAGCCCGCTTCACCAGTAGAGTACATCACGACAGCTTGAGCCAAGAAACATATAATTTTAAATGATGTAAAAACAAACTCTTCAGTTTTTTCTTAAAAAAAACTTTCATTTTTTAGTATTTGAATTCAAGAAACATAATTTTAAATTATGTAAAAACAAACTCTTCAGTTTTTGTTAAAAAAAAGCCTCTCATTTTTTTAGTATTTAAATTCAAACATTTTCCCCATCTATTCCTATACCCATGTTGTGAGTTCTTAATTTTCCAGTTTTCTCGAGAAGCTGAAAAACTCAGTTCCTTTAGAAGAACAAGCTAAGCCATATACCATCCTTTTAGAACAATAGGCAGATGTTCCTGGATGTTCTCTTTTGTTCTTCCACATGACGTGTCTAAGAGTTTTGGCTGATTGGTTGGTGGTTTTGTCTGATTTTTCGTTCCCTTGAGCAGTAATATATTTTTAGGAAATAGGCTGTACATTTTTTAATTTTTGTCCACTGTAGACTGGTCTGTGCAGACAGCAGCAGTTTCATAAAGCCAAGAGAACAACCAAAGTAGAGTTTGTATTAATTGTGTTTCCTTCATTCTGCAGTCACATAAGAAAGGACAGAGTACAGACCAGACAAGGTTCATTTCTGAGATGAGTCAAGATATATCTGATCAGTAAAATCACATTTCTCTTTCAACACAACACCTACTTTAGACGTCACAGAGATGTCTTTGTGACTGCAACAAGGACCAGATGCCTGTGAGCAGTTCTGAGACTTGTCCAGACCTTGAGATTCTTTCCTTTTTTAACTTTGGAAAACAACTCAGCTTTTTCTCCTAATTACAATTTTGGCCCTTTTCTGATAAAGTATCTACGTTGATACTACTACCCTGAAGCTACAAAGAGCATTTTGTTTCCACTGTTGTGCATCTGTTAGATAGGGCTTTTTTAGCTAAGTATGTATGTGAATATGTATAACTAAAAACCAGTTTGCAAGAAATCAGAGATTTCAAGTTTAGTTCTGGTACTATGAACAACTGATGTACTTTGAAAGATCAGAAAAATCTTTGAAACACCATGTTTTTACAATTCTCACAAGAAAAAGAGGATATAAAAATCCCAAAGAAATAACATTCAGCTGCCTGACTAGATGCTAGACAGAGAAAATGCCATTACACTAAAAAGCTGAAAAATAGCCCTGAAGTAGAGCCATGACTTCAATCTTATTCAACTGCTCAGCTTACAGGAAGAACAAAGATGTTGTTAGGAACTGTTGGAAGAGGTGAAGGGAGAAGGAGATTTAATGCAGAAAAAATGCAGAAATTCCTCTGTAAAATTTTCCTTCAGTGTAAAAGTTACAAGAAAAATGGCAAGACATAATCATTAGGAATGGAATAACAGAAATACAACTTTCTAAATCAAGGACAATTTTACAGAGTAAACCACTGGGAGGTCATCTTGAAGTAGACTAGTTTTGCCTCAAAGAAAATTATTTTTTGCCTGATATATGGAAGAAGAAATACTCCAGAAGGGTGCACTTGAGTTTGCAGTGTAAAATTTTTCCAGTAATTAAAAATATAGTGTTAAAGACAAATAATAATTATCATTACTATTAGTAGAAGTAGTAGTATTTCCACACTATTATTAGAGGGTCTGTGAAGTATACAACAGAGTACCTGAAAGAGTTTGAAATGGTACAGAGCACACCAATAGAAACCATTATTTAATCTCCTAGTTAAAGTCCCCTTCTTTTCCAGTCTTGAAAACTGACCAGACATTTGAGCTAGAAAAACCCATTCCTTTATGAGAGTGATATAATTCAGTTTTTTGCATCTCATCAGTGCATTTATTCTAGGCAAAAATCACCAGAAACTTTTGAAATTGAAACTATTCAGAATGCTTGATTTCCCAAGGCAGATTACATATAAACAAGGCCAGCTGAATCCAGCCATCAGTATGCAGCAAAGGACATCTATTTCAAAATAAATGACCTATCCAACAATGTTGGACAGTGTTCAGTCCATATCAGAAATTATTAAAAAAACCCATCTCACACCTGAAACACAAAATCTTAAAATTCTGCTAAATTTTGCACTATATTAGGAATGATACCAATAGTAAATATGCTCAGGAGAAAAAAATACTCTCAAGAAGTGAAAATGAAATTTTAAATAAAATCACATAAGCATCCTGAAAAATTCCAATGTCTGATGGAATCCTTCTACACTTTGATCAAATTCACTGACTACAAAGATCAAAGGATCGCTTCCTAATCTGAAAAATTGTAATATATACTCTTACAACACAGAATCTTGTAAAAAACCCCTTTTGCTCAGAACAGCCTTCAGCATCTGCAGCCAGTCTGAAACCACTACCTTGTGTGCTCTGATGACTGAAGGAAATGAAATGGGCATATTTGTTACAGTCATCTGGGAAACCACATGACTTGGTTAGTTCCAGAGTTCATAAATTTATGTCAGAATAAAAGGAAGCGTAAAAGCACAAGTGAACCAATTTACCCTAAATGCAAATGGCAGTTTTGTTATTTGGTGTCAAAGTTACCATGAGCACAATGACAACCTGCCATAACACATTTTCATGTTCACTAAAGAACAAGGATTTAGTTGGTTAATATTCCCAGCAATACTCTTTTTCATAATTTACAACAACTAGATGCTGATAGGTTATTTAACATTTATGAAGTTAAGATGTAATCAGAAAAACCCTGATTATCTTTACAAATAAAAAAGTTAAATTATTCCACTTTTTTTTCCTCTGTGACTTCATTTCACAGCAGGTGCATATTTTGCAATGGGACAAATCAATCAAATGAAACCCTGGGTTTTTCTGGGCATATTTGGATAACATTTAATGGACAATTCTGTGCAAAACTCTGCAAATTATGTTTGATGGCTCTGTGTACTTCAAAACTAGGCTAGGTCAAAAACAGAATTTGCAGCACAGGATGCTTAAAACTTGGGGTAGAAAGGCACAGACTTACAGACTGGTCCCCCAGAATCTGTTTGAAGTTAATTGCTGAAAATTTCTTTACTATGATGTGAAATCAGATCACAATTAAAGCAAAATAGCTAAAACTTTTCCACTTATAAGAAACAAATACTGAAACAGGAACATTATCTCTTTTGAAGTTATATTTTAATATTTAAATTCACAAAACAAAAAAAATCTGTTTGGCTTCCTGAGATTAACTATTTACATTATGCTTCAAATATCCAGATGTCTCAGTCTGGTTGCATCAAGTATTCCCACCAAGACTCTGAAAACAGTAACAGCTGGAGATGCTGACTGTTTGCAAGATGCAAATCTTTGGATATTGAACTTGAAAACCTATCCTACAGAGAGGTGGAGCAAACAATAATTTACTCAAAAAAACCAAAAATGAGAGCATGTGATATTGGTTTATCAAAAGTTCCATTTGCTAGTCCACAAGAAACCAGGTTAGTTGGGTAAGCTGTGACAAATGCATGGTATTCAAATGCCATGCTTGATTCCAAGAAGACTAAAGTAAGAATCCAAATTTCAAACCTCTGTCATTCTAACTGAAAGTAAACCTAGAGGTGGATAAAGTGTTATAACATGACGAAGAAGAAAATATTTTAACCCAGATGATCTTTAACATATGAAGTAGTGTCCTAGGAGCAGAGGACAGGATCCTATTTTGAGCACGTTCAGCTTTCAAGTCACCACCAGCCACAACTGAAGACACCCAAAAGAATCAGGTCCCCAGTGAGGAGAAGTGGGGCTGTCAATGAGCTGGAATGCAGGATGGCTACCTGCCTATCTATCAATAACATTTATGGATATACCTTGGGGAAAGCATGCGGTGGAGTTTTTTCCATTCGGCTCTTCTGCTCTATCCATGGCACTAAGAGTTGTTCCACAATAATTGTAACATATCCTTCCTTAGCATATCAGTGAAATGTAACATAGCTCTGAGGTCTGTGCTCTGAGAAAGATAATGGAATACCTATTTCAGAAAATAAAGCCCTATTTTCCACAGTGAGTGAGGTGTGTCAAGTATTTTTTTCTGAATCCATCACTTCAATCACTACTGGGCCACCTTGCTCTTTAGCTAAGTCAGGAATTTTGAGATGCTACACATCTATAAAGTCACGAGACTTCGATATATTACAGATGCTGAAATGTTATAATTAAACCATCCAAAAGGAAGGTCTTTGTAATACAATGTGTCCATAATTAATCCTGAGGGTGATTATTTGATCCAAACTTATTACAGCAGATAAGACAGAATGCCAAAGCAGCCTTGATATCCACAGACAGGAAGACACTATGAACAAGTACCTTCTCATCAAAACTTTGTTAATTAAAAGCACTTTTTTGACATTGAGTCTACACCAGTGAAAAGAACAGTTTTGTCCAAGAGTGACTGTCAACCCTGACAATCATTATAAATAAAGATGCATTCTAAGTTTATAAGGAAAACCTATATTGCCTCAATGCAGCCTATTGTGAGACAAGGATTTATGCACAGAAAGGCAATAGATCAGAAAAAGAAAAATAGTTACTCTATGTACATGGACATAAATAAGGGTAAGAAGCAGTAGACACTTTATGCTAATCCTACCAAGCTGGGGATGATTGTGATCCCAAACACCTGTATGACAGGACATGTTAATGGGATCTATGCTATTCCAGAAGATCAGAACTTCCAGAATAAACCTCCACCTGCATCCTCTGCAATCTTACTCTTAAGAAAAAATAACTCTAGAAGCACAAAGGACCTCAGACTGAGCACAAAGCAGAATTATGAAAGGGTCAATAATTAATTTCCTAGCTTCTGCATAGAACTATGCTTCTGCCCACAGGTTTTAGCAGCATTAATAGCATTGTAGCTTTCAGTAACATTCAGTAGTATTTCTCTGCTGTTAGTACTCCCCATTCTTATAAGATCAGCTAGTGGCCCTGAAATGCTATAATAAAAGAACAGCAAGATTTGCTTTCCTGTCTTTTTCTTAACTAGGAAGAAAATGAACCCTGTTCTAGCTGAAGCCAGGACAATATCCAACAGAAGCACAGTAGGAAAATTCCTTCTTCATATTTAAAAACCTCAATAATTAGCCCCACAACTAGAAGGCAAAGAAGTTATCAAATATCCACAGAAGTTAGATAAGTGTTCAAGGTGTGTCCCAACATCTGGAAAGAAGGACATGCTCCTTTCCCATCAAAGGAGAATGATTTCTACAGATGTGTGAATACATGAACCCGGCAACTTCTGCAGATCCATGATGTCCAACCTCCTCCTCATCCCTCTGATTCTGTGGTTTCAGGAACAGACAGACCTTTGTATGCATAATCTTAATTGCACCATACTGAAATGTACTACACAGAGCCTGGTTCTCCTTGCAGGCTTGAAACCTACTGTGAGTAACAGGAATTTAAGCAGCTGGAAAAGGTCTAGAACAAGGACAAGCTTTGCTGGGAAACACCCCACTCTTCACAGCCTGTGTATTCCAATACATTCTTTTGTTTTAAATCTATTTATAATGTTGCTGAATATTTTGTACCTTAAATTACATTTATTATCAAAACCATAATACAGCATGAGTCACTTTCCAATAAAACCAACTGTAGATTATATGCCATTTGAATTCACCTGCCTTCTGCAGGGTTCTAAATCCTTTCAGGCAGTAGGGGGAAAAGTTTAATTTAAGATTTTAATCTTTTTCATATATTATAGCATTTCTATAATGGATTTTGTGCTCCTGAAAACTAAAAGATTGACAGCTCAGGGTATTATAGATTTATTAATCATTGCTTAAATGGGTAGGGTGAGCACTGCTAAGCACTGCCACAATACTTGCAATCCCAGTCTTGAAGGCAAAATGCTTTTTCTAGGTGACTTTATTTTTAATGCCAATTGTCCCTTGCTAAGCAAGGATAGAACATCTTAATTAATTAGGAACAAGAGATATTAAAACTCCCATGAATTCATTGATAAAACACATATGGCTATTATTGCAATATGCAAACATCTGACGTTTCTAAAAAAAACTGATGAAATTTTAACTGAAAAAAAAACCAGTATCTACAAACTAGAAAACACCTTTTTGAAAATGAAGTACAGTAGAAAAAAAGATTGTTCATTACAAGGCTTTCATTGTCCCACAATAAATATAGCACATAATTTTTATAACATCAGTAAAGTGCTCCAATCACTTAAGCTATGATCTATATTGATGAAGCATTGCATGGTTTCTCTTACAAAAATATTCTGTAATTAAATTATTCCTTGTTAGCCCAGCTCTATAGCAGGTGGAGGCCACCTGATCATGTTCAGGAGAAGAGTAACTAGAGGAAAAACACTTCTGGGCCTTTGCTGATCCACCATACTACAAGGGAACATATCCACAATACACTAGGTGCTTGGGCAAATAAAATTACTAAATTAGGTCAAAGCTAACTAGTATCTCTGTCACACAACCTAAAAGGTTGTCAGGTTTCCATGATGATAACTCCAATTAGTATGAACAGAAGAGAAAACTCAATTTTTTTTGGTTTTTTCATTAATATTTGCACTCACTAATAGTTCATAACTCTAAAACATGCAGGGTTTTGCTCAGCTAAACCTCACAATACTGATGTCAAGTATCTAGATCAATATTATTAAAATAAAATGTCTCTAGGAGGCAACAGCTTTAGATACTGAGTATTTAAATCACTAAAACTAAATGCAAAGAATAAAAATATCAGAATGATTCAGGCTGCCTACCTGGATATACTAATTTTTCAATCCTTTCATTTTGCTACAAAGTACTACATAGAAATACATTTTTACCTGGCACATCCCAAGCTAGAAATATAGAATATGCATCAATTACTGTGACATTATATGGGACATGAATTTTCTCTGGTGTTCCTGCTGGTGTTTGTATAACATATTTATCACTACTGTTGCTGCCGCCCCAAGTGCTGGCTTCCAGCTGGTAAACATATCTGCACAAACACAAAAAGATCAGTGGACACTGCAGTTAGAAGCTTTAGGCATACCAGCAACAGAACATTTCCATTTTCACCAATTTAAAATGAATACAATGAGTATTACAAATACTGCATTAGTGAAGATTTTCACATTTAAGTTTTGCTAATGTGAGAAAAGTAACTTAGAATAATAATTACCATAGAACCTAAGATATAATAACTCAAATACTAATATAAAAATTCAAATTAGCTTACATAAGCAAGAGAAGTATTGACTCAAAAAGCGTCAAAACTAATTTCAGAATTACTTCTATAAAAATATCAGCAGTTATTTTTGAACCTGCATGTTCAGTATGCACTGGAACATCATATACCATATGCAGTGCTGTTTGTCATATAAAGCCTGGCATTTTTCAGAGTATATTCCATGATGGAAAAATACCTATAATTGAGCTACTAACAAACCATCCAATAAAAAAAATAAAAAAAGCTTTGCTTCTTTGAATCAGAATGACCTATTCTCAAAAACAAAACAAAAATAAAAGTCCTTTGATTAATGTCTTTCTAACATTTGAAAGACTAGTAAAAGTATTCCATAAATTTTGAGTAATAAAGTAATATTTTAAGAGTTTTCTTTTGTTCACAATAAGTTATATTTTGTACATTTCACTAACACAAGCACCTATGTTTTTCAAGGTCTTTCACCTGTTACCAGAGCTCGTTAACATGCCTTACCTACTGTTAGGCTGCAGGTTAACATCTGTGAAATTCAGGTCTGTACTGCCACCCAGGAAAATCTGTTCTCCATCACGGAATAATCGATAATGAGTAATAAGTCCATTGGGTTCCTCTGGTTCACTCCAGTACATTTCCACTTCTGTTGAGCTGACTGTGATATGATGAGGTTTTGGCCATACCCCTATTAAAATCAAAATGACACTATTTTAATTTTATGACAGAAACTCAAAGGTCTTTTCTTTTTCTTTTCCCATACTCATGCTGCTGTTTTCAGCAATGTAATGAAAGCATAAAGCACTGCCAGGGAGAATGACAAAATTTAACACACTTTCTGTATTTATCCTATAACAAATGCAACCAAGTAGACAAGGTAAAGATTAATGGAGAACAAGGCCAAAGGCTGCTGCCTTTATATGCCCAGCAGTCTCTGCATATTCATTTGTGCTTTAAAAAAAATTCATCTTCCAATTCTAACTTTGTTAATGAAGCTAATGAACTTATAGATGAATTTGGGGAAATTTTCCCAAAAAAAAGTAGAAATGCAGTGCTAGGCAGTAAAGAGAATGTGGTAAGATATAAAAACTCCAAGAGACAGATACTCTTGTGTAAATATCTACATGATAGCTTGATGGATGACAGTGGAGTTGTGCACCTTGTTAATCCGTCAGAAAATACAAGCCCGTATGACCATCTCTTTGCAGTTCTGTAAGAATGACTTTCTCCCTTACCATGAGGAGCAGCTTGTAAAGTTTGACCTGAAAGTGGTTGGCTGGAAGCACACCCAGCAGATGTGCATGCAATAAGCACAAAGCTGTAATTAGTGTATGGCTGCAGACCTGAAAAAAGCAAACAGAGTTTAGGCTGAGATGTTGACATCAATCATTCCAAGAATTATATCTCTGCATAGAAAGTTACTGGACTTAACTTATAGCATATTTGGCAAACAAAGTATGAGCTATTCTTATATTACACCTGAACAATACTGAAATAGTGAATTCCCACTAATTTAGACATATGTCCTCTACTGATTTAAAAAACCAAACGAAACAATTCAGACTGAATGTCTGTCTATGCCGCAATAGATCTACGGATATCCCTCATATACCTGAATCAGCTTTAAATCAAAAAACTTAGATGACACTGGCAATGCAGAAAATACCTGAAAGTGCAATTGTTTAGCGTTTTTGACTTGAAAACCTGAATAGCCTTTAATGTTTTGAAAATGTATTACTAATACATTTGCAATAATAACATAACAAAATACTCACTTGTACATGAAACCTTCTACTACATTGCAAATAAGTCCAAGGATACTCCTGCGACCTTCCCAATTTCTAGTTTTTATTTTCCCTCTATTTTTCCCCATTTGATACAAGACTTTACAATAAATGCTACAAAGCAGCTAGAAGCTGAACTGACAACCAAGCCTTCATTACAAAATATTAATTTTAGTTATTTGTAATTTTTTAAAAACTTTTTTTTCAGCTCAAACCTTCTATGCTGTACATCTTTGAATGAGATGAGAATATATTGCTTTGCCTTTTTCTTGGAAATTTTCAAACATCCTTGTGCCGTGTGTCGATGACTTCAGATTTCACATCAAGTTGCCTGTGGCTTAAGAATTTGACTTTAGCGATCCTCATAAAATGAGCTTTTAGAATAGCCAATTCTGTGTACCCATTAAAGGCTTCTTATAGTTAAATTGTTAAAGATGCAGACCACTGTGAGATCACCTGAGAGCTCAGCTTGAACTGCTGATCAGCCTTCCTCACACAGCACCCTCCACCCCACAACACAGCACCGTTGCTAAACTATTATTTCAGATATTTCTCAAAACTGATCTTTAAGATATCACCAGGCACAAACACTGAAAACCCCTTTCTTATGTTTTCAAGGACCCCCTTGTTAACACCTCACAATACATTAAATAAAGATTCCTGTTCCTGAATGTAAAGGATACAAAAAGTACAACAAGAAGCAAATTATACACAAAATCTCTTTGAAAATATTAAAATTGCAAAACTGAACACTCAAAAACCAGGAAATCCCATTGCCAGGACATTGTACAATACAAATTGATCCTCTTTGTTTCACAGGCTTTGTGGAACAGTCTTTTCTAAAAGTGCCTCCAACACAGTGGTCTACAGCCTGATTAATTGTAATTTGAGACTTTTCTTGCAGCGTCCACCCCTAGAGCATACAGATGCTTTATTAACACCAACTTGCTGAGCATTCCAAATGTCTTAAAACAGTACCAAAACAAAAGCCCCCCCCCCAACCAACTCCATAAAAAATCCACATAAACTCAAGAAAATAAAAGAGAACAATTTCTCTCTCAGAATCAGGATACCGACTCAAAGAGACTGAGAGAACCAAAAATCTCCTTGGAGCTGCCAGGAAGCCATTTGGGATTCCTGGGACATGGCTGTCAGACTACCTGGTGTTAAGCAAAACTTTATCTATCCAAGCACAACTGGTGCCTTCAGCTGCAGCTGTGAGAGCTCAGGAAATTCAGGCAAGGTAATGAAAATGAGAAGAGGTGGTTGTGACAAACTGTGAAAGACTGAGATGTGCCCACCTCAGTACCACAGCCTGAACAAATATGAAAGCCCTGGATGTCAGGCCACTCTCCTTGGCAGTCCATGCCCCCAGCCTCACAGCAATCCATGCTTGGTCCCTCTGGGCTGGCACTGTCCCAACTGCCTCCCTCCCTGTGCTCCATGTTCCTGTCTCTTGAAAGGGAATGGAGCTCTGGGCAGAAGCAGAATTAGGCCCATCCACACTGAGACTCCCAGAAGGAATTAATCCACTAAACACAGCTAAAGCTGAGGCAGCAGTTCTCCATAAAGGAGCTCCATTTTATTCTTCCCTAGAAGAGGCACCGATTGTGGACTGAACGAGGCAGTAACCCTATGAACAAATGACTGTACTGCTGTGTAATGTAGATTGTTGTGTGGAAGAGGCTGAATTAGGATTATACAGGTCAATTCATAGATATTATACAGGTCAATTTTTAAGGATTGGGCTTTGTGGTCTTAACAGCGTACTTTTGATGTAGCTCCTGCACCTAAATGGAATGATTTGAAGAACAATGCAACTCTGTGGCAACAAAAAAGCCTCTGCAAGACCTTTGTTTGTAAACAAATCCTTGCTTACATCCAGTACCGAGATATTTTAATTAAAATGTATTACAAACAAATAGAGTGAAAGAAGAAGCAGCAATTACATAGGAAGGTAAAATACTGAATGGAAGACATGCAGGCTGCTTAACAAATTGAACAAGATGTGAAGGAGAGAAAATAAAGAGATGACTCAGAGGGACAGCCCTTGCTGTAACTTAATCATGAACTGGAAGAGAAGAAAAATCATCTGAACACTGTGTATAAAAGTAAGGAGGGAGAAAATGACAGTTGCAGACTGGAGAGAGGCAGAGGCATGGAGGAAAGCCAAGTATTTAACATTTCAGGATAGAAAAGATTACTGTGGCAACAAATTACTTGAATTCCCCTAAAGGGAGTCATGTTCACTTTTAAAGGAAACATGCATAATAAAGCAATACTCATTTACAACTACACTTAAAAGAGAAAAATGAGCATTAAAAAAAGAGCACATGCTTTCACTAAATTTATTGGTGAAATTCTGATACCTTTAATTCTAGCCATATATGGAGCAGTCACAGCAGATTTTTATCTAGATTATTAAAGCCTTGCATTAGATGCCTTGTCTTATGCTTTGGAAAGCTCTGTGCAAATCTATGTATGTGATTGATAATAAAAACAACTAGTAAAATAATATTGAAATATAAGCAGCATTTTGCTTTTCTAATGTCTCTACTGATTGTTCCCTAGAGGATCTTTCTTCTCTCCTTTTTTGTTTATTATTGTGGGAAATTTTTAATTTTTTTTTATCAATTTAAGAAGTCTATCATATTGTTGCAGCATTTGCATTTGCCAAAAGGCTGTGGAACAGTGGGGTTTTTTAAAGAATGCATTGTTCTATTAGCTAAATCAATTCCTTCTGATACTGTTTGTCTCCATTTGTGGGTATGGCTCCAGCAAGGTCAGTAATTAGCTCCCAGGATAACGCTCCTGGGCCCTGCCGTGGGAATTTTACTCAGGAGGATGTCAGATTGCTGACCACAGCCTCCCACAACCCCTTCACCCCCAAGAGCTTCCTTCAGATAAATATTATTAATGATTCAGTGCTGCATATGGAGATAGACCTGACCAGTGACAACACTTTGGTATCTCTTCAGATTTCATTGCCCTGAAATGGAGAATATGTTCAGATGAAAGAATTTCAAACGATTCAGTCATAAAGTATTCATATTATTGTTTCTTGTACTAAAATAAATATTCATTATCTTCCTTGGTTTTGACCTAAAAATTATTGATCCTACAAATTGTTGATAAAACCTCCTACTTGGGATATTAACTTTGGTGGATTAAAAGGGGGGAGTTGAGAAGAACCTTCTCTATAAACCCACCTGCTGCTGAAGAGGGCACTCTTGGCTTTCTTTTACAATTCCCCTAATTATTTTCCTCAGTCTTACCCTCTGCCTGGCCCCACTGCAAAGCATTAGCAGGCCCATTTGTAAAGTAGTAGTAACACAAAGTGAAACAATGCCATAACTGTCATCCAAATTGTTCTGTACAGGGTACTGGAAGTGTTCAGTAATAAATGATATAAAAAGGTCTTTTATTGACAAGCTGCCATGTGCTGTTTGCATTAGAGAATATGAGAAGATGATGGCTGCTGCCCCTAGGTCCCAGTGGCATTCAACTCAGTGAGATAGCAGAAAATGCTTCAGTTTGCTTAAAGCATTGATAACACCTCTAAATAATTAACTGAGGACTTCCTGTCTTCAATTACTTAATGCTTTTTTTAACATCTTGAGAGGATTATAAGCAATTTATGGATTTCACATGATGAGCACATTCACCACTATTCCCACAAAGCATTTGTGGGATCATGTTTCCAAAGCTTTGATGTAATTAAAAATAAGCAGCAAGACAATGGTGCCGTGGCAAGGTGCTCGCCTTCATGTCTGCCATTTGTGAGACCCGAGATTCAAAGTCTCCACAAATACTAATGCTACAGCTTCATTAATGTTCAACTGTTGCTCAGGGAAAAGCAGGCAGTTTTGGAGAGGAAAAAAAAAAGAAAAAGAAGAAAACAAGGATAATGGGAAAATCGAAACATACATCCACAGGGAATAAGACAAACAGTTCAAACATTTGAGATTATGTATGAAGTGAATTTGATTCTTTTATCGTATTCTTTTAATTTAGAGAGCAATAATTACCCACACTGCTAAATCACTCTCATGAATTCACATTATTACCCAAGGAAGCTCCTGCAGAAAACAGCGAAAGATTTGATTATGACTGTCGGGAGGAATGATCACTTATTTCATTCCTGGTTTAGCATGGCCGCACTGGACAGTGGCTTAACAGAACAGGCACACAAAAGAAAAAAAGATCCTTGTTTCTCAGGAATTAATTTCATTTCCTCTCACTTCCAACTGCTAAGTATTGTTGGCATTAAAATGGAGATATAACTGCCTTGGAGGAGCATGAGAAATATTTTTCAATGGGCTCGATAAATCAGTCCTTGTTGGAATGTTCCTTCTTCGCAGTGTAAACTTACCACAGCAATTCTAAAACATGTACCACCAACTCTGGCTAATATCTCATGTCCAGAAGCACTGAATATGGAGATAGGAGTAATACACCATTGATGAATTTCACACTTGAGCATGATATTGTCAAAGAGGAACAGCAATCTTGTTCTTCTGTGAGTGAGCACAGCAGAGACAAACTTTTTTAAAGCACTAAAGGATCCACCCTGACTCAGGACTCATGCTTTGAGGGCTATTTGAGAGTGTCATCTATGCTCCAGAGGATTTATGTGCTCTAAGTCAAATTCTGCTCTTTGGTTGGCTGTCATGTGGTGTGTACAACATTGGAATCTTGAAATTTCCTACTTGTGGGGCAAAAAACCTAGGGAAAAATGAATGCATTTGTGAGATATAAAAATTTAATGAGCAACCTGAGGTCAAAGAATGAAAAAAAATATATCCCATAATGCTTATTTTCCTGCTCTGTTCAACTGAAGCATTTCTAAGAGGAATTTTGGCTCAGTGTAACATTCAAAAATAAGTAAAAACTGAATATGTAAAAATAATACATTTGAGGTCTGAGCCAAACTTTTTCCCCAGAATCTCTGGAATAAAGCTTCTTTCATCAAGAAAAAGGCTATAAGCAATACACAATATTATAAACAGAATTTGGGATCTTTCCTGTTCTGTCTTCCTTTCCTTTTTATTATCTCATACAAAAAGTACTGGATCCTTCTCAATCCCACACTGCTACACATTCACAACAGCATTACTGCACACCAGTGATGTTAAAAGAGAGAGGTAAATCTGCATGAAGGAATGGCTGGCCCACACAGAATACCTAAGTCCTTGAGCACACTACAAAGCATGCATCTTCAGTTGTGCTGGATAGATTTATTTTAAAATTTTGAAATTAAATCTATTAATATTTTAACAAACAGCAGCTAGAAATGAAAGAGATTGGAAAAAAATAAATTTAAGATATGTAAAGTCATGATAAAGCATTCCAAACTGTGTGCAGTGCTGGGGATTTCAAACTCACTGACAAGTGGCATTTTTAATATATTAATACTGTCTTATATCTTAAGGACAGGACATTAGCCTGCCAAAGAGCTTTGCCTCCTTACCTGACACTGTGTGCTGCATTCTGCCTGCAGCATCAATGTATATAAGTCCTCTCCCCAGCTGACTGATCTGGTACTCTCTGATGATCCCATTTGGTTTCTTGGGTGCACCCCAGGTTAAATGCAATGCTGTGGAGTTCAGAGCACTGACTTCTGGTGGCTGAACACTCTCGGGGACTCCTTGGACAGTGACTGCAACTACCTGAAGACATATGAATTAAACAGCAATTTAATGTAATAGTACACGAGATACCATGATCAATGAGAATGTCACTTTTGTTTTAAAATGTTGTTTGGGCTGGCATATCATTACCAAGGGGCTGGAGAAGTAGTTACTTTTTTCCTCCTTTTTCACAATGAAATCTGACCTTGAATACATTACATAAGTCTGTGTCTCCAATTTATCACAACAGGTTCACCACGTTTTAGCTGCAGTGTATGGCACAGGGTGAAACAACAAAAACTGTATTGCTTGAAAACTCTTGATAACTCTCTTCCATATGGTTTGTCAGTGTCTCTGCATTTTAACTGCCTGATTTCATATATTTTAAGCACCAGTAAACATGGGGCTAAGCCTCCATATATCCCATGCAATCTGAACTCTATTTTAGCTATCTGCAACTCCATACTTCCATAAGGAATCTAAAGATTTTGAAAGATAGGATAAGTTTGCACTTGTTAAGTTCTTTCTACAAAAAAAAAAAAAAAAAAAGGAAAAAGAAAGGTAATTTTCTATTGACACATCTCCACCATCAGCTACAGAAGAGGCATAGGCATTTCCAAATTACATTGGTTTAATAAGTGAGTCAGACCGTTTTCTCTTTGAAAATCACTTTTCTTTTTCTGTTATTACCACCATAAAGTATTTATATTATGCTGTAAATATAAAATGTGCCCTCTATAATACATTGTCAGTGCATTTGGTGGAATCAGTCCCCACTTGCAGACTTCAGTGTTTGCAACAGTAAACTCCTTAATTACAGGCAAGTGAAACAAGTAGGATTTATTATCAGGTCAGTGGTTGCAGCAACTGTGCCTACAGTTTCCAGACCACAGCTCTGTGTGCAGACAGAGGACTATCCACCTATCTTCATCCCTCTACATCAGTGTCTTTTATTTTAGAATTCTGGCTGAGATTTGCATGAATAAGAAAAAATATTTAAACACCGGCAAATTAAAAAAAAATCAATCTCACAGATATAATAATTACAAAACATAGTCATTACTCCCCACCTCTGCCCCACAGACCTTACCCTTGTAGTCCTAGAAATTCATTTTCAAAGAGGCAAGAATAATATTGTGGAAAAAAGGTCGCTTAAGAAATCGTTTTTGCAAATAATAAATAAAGGAGGTACTTTGCAGAATAAAAACCAGAGCTGGTTAAAAAGTAATGTTGGTGATTCAAAGTGATACACAAGGAAATGAAACTCAGAAAGGGAGGTAATAGACCCTGTTTGCTTAAAACTGAAGCTGAGTCAGGTTGCACACAAAGGGACAATAAAGCCTGAAGCAGGTGCAGATATAGAAAGCCAGCGAAGAGTAATATAGAAAGGAGGCTTTTCCACTGGAGTGGAAGAGTAAGAAGTTTGTTGAAAAAATTGCTAGACTATAACTAAAGTAAATATCTAAGAAATACCAAGGAAGAAGAGGCTATAGACCTCCTAGTGAGAAGCAAAAATTTAATTTCCAGGTTTAGAGAAGGCACATTTTAATATTCTTTACTCTATTCTGCCATGTACAGCTTTCTCTGTAACAAACACCAGTTCCTACAGTGCAATTTCAGCTTTGCCAAGACTGAGACACTGCTTTCTTCTTCTGTTTGCTTGTATCAACCTGGGGTTGCAAATATTCACTTGTCAGTAGCTGAATCCAAATCAGTTTATTGATGTTTTTTTCACTTACTCAATAATCAGCATGTCTTCAAAATACACCTTTCCGAAAGCATTTCAGTGTTGCCACACTGGCTGATAAAATCCTGGCACCATTTTCCATGAAGCCCACTTCACTAACCTTGCTGCTGTCTGTGCAACCAGCCACGGTGCAGGCCCGCAGCTGGTAGGAATACTCTTGGTATGGCTGGACACCACTGGTGTCTGTGAAGCTCATTTCTGTTCCTCTAAAATGCTCGATTCCGTTTCGGAGGATGATGTAGTGAATAATAAGACCTATTGCAGAAAGAAAGTTTTCCCTTTTGTTAGCTGAGGGATCCTGTGTCATGGGATAATAATCTACTCTGCATACAGAAAACATTCAATGAAATATCTACATGGCCAGAACAGCAGATAATAATTCTGATTAAATGCTGAATGTCAATTACCAGCTACTTTCCTCAGCATCTGCCTCAGCATCTGAGTAGATCCCAGTTTTTAGTGAGAGCATTACCAAGATTCCTCACAGTTTGAAAATAATAAGCAAGATTTCCTGAAATAAATGTAAGCACTACCAGCACTACCCCCGAATCCCCAAATATTTTTAAGATGATTGTCATTTTCTGATCATATTTGCGCACTTATATTGGCACTTTGCAAAGACATAATAAATTGTTTTCTGTGAAGAAGACTCTCCTCTTACTTGCAATGAAAATTATAGCAACCTACAACAAAACCTTCCTTTAGGTTAGGAATAGTTTAGGAATATATGTACTTCAGTGACACAGGTTGATTAAGATACGTTTTCTGATTTAGGAACACTGTCATTGGAATGACAGAAAAACACTTATAAAAATGTATCAATACCATTTGGTTGAAGTGGTTCCTCCCAGTTGAGCAGTATCATGTCTTCCCGATTATCTACTTTGGCCCATTTTGGAGGACTTACACCCTGTGGCACATCTTGCTTAGTGACAGCTCTGCTAACTTCACTGAAACCTCTTCCATAGCTATTCCAAGCAGCCACCCTGTACTCATATGTGACAAAAGGTTCGAGGTTCACATCTAGGAAAAGAAAATTACATTTGGATCATCTCAGTCTTATCAAAATACAAAATAACTTTTTTTTCCTGGGTTTACAGATAGAAATAGATGGTATTCTTCAGACAGGGCCATTATTTTATCAACTTTTTTGAAAGCAGGTTTACATGTTAGGTACTCACTGAATCTCACTCATTGCATATCCCTGAAGTCTCTGCCCCGATTCACAGATTACTTCTTAAAAGAATTCTGCTTCACTACACTTCATAGAATTATAGAATGGCCTTGGCTGGAAGCTACATTAAAGATCATCTTGTTCCACCCCCTCTGCCATGAGCAGAGACATCTCCCACTAGATCAGTTTGCTCAAAACCCATCCAGCCTGGCCTTGAGCAATTCCAGAGATGGGGCAACCACAACATCTCTGAGCAACCAGTTCCAGTGCCTCATCACCCTCACAGTAAAGAATCTCTTCCTAATACATCATCTAAACCTGCCCTCTTTTAACTGAAAGCCATTCCCTTTGTCCTATCACTACCTGCCCTTGTAAAAAGTCCCTCCCTGACTGTCTTGCAGACCCTCCCTTAGGTACAGGAAGGTGCTCTACGGTCCCCCTGAAACCTTCTCTTCTCCAGGCTGAACAATGCCAGCTGTCTCAGCCTGTCTGCACAGCAGAGGTGCTCCAGCCTCTGAGCATCTTCATGGCCTCCTCTGGATTCACTCCAGAAGATCCATGTCATTCTTCACATTGCCTCACGTTTAATTGGGCTATCTGATGGCATTCAGGTCATCTTTTTCTCCAGAGCAAACTATTTATACTAACAAATCACCAGTCTGGTCTGCCACTTTTCCTTACCTGTAAATGAATACTGTGTTGGACCTCCTGTGTAGACAGTCTCCTCTTCTGCTGGACACACACCTGCCTCTACCTCTGTTTCTGCAGCACTCTGTGAACCTTTTATCCACGCACAGATACTCTCCTTAGGATCAAAGTCACACTTTCCACAATGTGCTGTTTCCTCCATAGATAAAGGGCAAAGGACATTTGCCTTGCATTCTTCTTTTACCTAAGGAACACATACGAAAAATAAATATATTTCCCACATTTTCCTTTCTCTATAAATGCTTCCATTAGTCTTTCTCTATCTTTATACAACACAAAAACCATGCCACTACCTTGATTAGATTGATATTTCTAGCATATGTGAGACCCTTTCAGCCTTTGGCCTGTCTACTGTCTTTGATCACTGATGTTTCTATAATCCTTTCTAAAAGAAACAGATATTTTTTAGGGTCCCTGGATGAAAGCATCACAAATTTTAATTACTGGAAGCACAAATGGCTGGATTTGTTGAAAATAGAAGAGTCTAGACTCAATGACAACAGGATTTTATCCAAGAATTTGAACATTCTGTTCCTGTAAAAGCCGATATCCTGTGGCAAATCAGTAGCAAATTCCCAGCCCCTCACACAGCTTGCCAAGTACACAAGAGGGCTCTGTGCAAGTCCTTGGCAGCTTTTGAGGCTGAAAACTCTATCCATGGGCTATATAAATCACGTCTTCTGCCACATCACTACTAAACACAAGCTTTGCTGCAATAAAAGACCTCTGCAAACATAAAGATATAAGATTTAACCCATAAAGTACAATTCACAGAAATATACACTGAGCATCCACAACTTTCCATTAAAATTCATGAAATAATATTTTTGCCAAACCATAAGCTAGAGAGCAATAATTCTCATGAAATATAGGTTGCTGCAGAAAGAAATGTACTGCCAAATTTGCAACAAATATTTTTGCCCATTAGGTCATAAACTTCAGAAGGAAAACCAAGCAGATTATACCTAATGCTTCCTTAATTCACCTATTGAAATTAGTGTCTTAGCTGATTAGAAACTCCAGCTAATTTAACTTCCCAAATTTGGCACTTCCACAAAAAATTACGTTGTGATAGACATCCATAGAGGATGCAGGATATAGATGGATTGCATTCCCATGTAAAGTAGCTGCAGAATGTGTCAGGCTATCAGCCCTTTTGCTGTTAGTAAATCTATACATCTCAGAGAGCCAGCACTGCTATCTCTTTTCTACTGTGGGTAAGTGAAATACAAAGCACTTCCTTTGTTTATACTTTACACCTAAGGCAGGGATCTGGTGTGTTATCTACCCGAATTCATTAACCTGTTCTCAGCCATTTTTTCCCTTGCATGAGCTACTAATACAATGCATTGAGGAACTGCAGCTGACTCATCACAATGCCTGGATTTTCTCTAGGAGAAAATGATTCAGTCCCAAAATGAAATTACATGAAAACCTTGACATGAAAAGGCAAAGATGTAAGAAATATTTCTGTATTAACTTAGCAGAGGAACAACAAGGACATAGGAATACCCGGATATGGCAGGATGGGGTCTGTTTTACTTTTGTTATACGTTTGGTAAATTCCACAGTATCTTTCTGATTTCCCTATTGTAGAATTCACAATATCCAATGTTCTTTTTTCTCCTCCACTTTCTCTCTCTCTTATCATAAATATAATTTTATAAAAATATTATACATATATATATATACACATATAATAACAATTGAGAACATTTTTACAGCATATGCATAACACCAAGTTGCTAATTCTTGAAGATTTCTGTTGAATTCAACTTGAAGTTGCAGGCAAAATTGTCTCATGCTGATGCCTACAGTCACAGGGTGCTCTTGGAAAAGACCAAATTAGCCTTTATGGTGTTTAGTTTACTGTGACATTAAAATAGAATGAGAATAAACGATATAATTCCTAAGGTAGGAAAGGACCTATCCTAGTACTGCTGAAATTTATGCCAAAATGGCCACTGTTTTTCTGTAGGATCAGGATTAAGTCCATCAAGAAAATGTCAATTGCTTTATTTTTATTTTTGGGTTTTTTTGTGGATTTTTTTTAGGGGCTTGGGGAATCATGTCCTACTGCCTGCCCAAATTGAAATGTTATAGCATTTTTATACTTCAGAACTGGCCATCCAATTTTTAATTTCCACTTAATGAACATCATCAGAAAGAGCGGTCACAGAATGGAAACTGGCTATACATGTCAGTCTTGTTAGTATGCCAACTTTTAGCCACTGTACTAATCTGAAGTGCTGGGCAACACTTCACAGAGGCAGCTAATCATTATTAATTCCTTTAGAATTCATTGCAATAACATCAATCATGGCAAACTCATTCGGTATTAATATGGATGTAATGTGAAAATGAATAATGCACACAAGAGTTTTTATATTCCTATTTTAGAAAAATAGTTATGAACAGTGTATTTCTCTTTCCATCATCAAATCAGAGCTACCAAGAGATTTTCTATCAATTACCTTCATCATCATTCCAGCTGAAATCTTGTCAGAGCAAACATATTTCAAAGGATTATATCCAACTCCATTACAGCATTCTTCGCTCTTTGGAATAAGTTCAGTCTCACAGCATTTTACTGGCACTTGGTCATTCTTTCTAACATGTGCTAGGGACTCACCACTGGAACCTGAGCAGCATATGGTATCTGACTTATTCACGTACTCTTGCCCACAACAGAACATCCCTGAAATGAACAAACAAACAAACAAACAAAAAAAAGCTGAATATGAAATTTAAGTAAATAGATAGATAAGAAAGGTGAAAGCTCACAATGCAATATATCTTGGCATAAACCCACCAGCAGCTGGAATTATGCAGATTTAGCTAAAGTGAGATTAAATTAAAATGCGAGGTGACTGAAGTAAGCATCCTGACTTCCAGACCTGCTGAAAACAATCAAGAATTAGAGAAATAAACAGGGTGCCCTACAATCAACGCTCACCACTCTTGAACTTTGTAAAGAACTTTGCTATGGAATACCACACCAATGTACTGCCCACAGCAGGCTGGAGATGGATTGTTGATGAAAATTTCCTGTAGAATGTAAATATTTTATATTTTAAAGTAGGGGTTCATGTTAGGTACCTAGAATGGAATGGGTCACTTGGAAAATACCCACAGTGAAGCTTCAGTCATCTTATACAGAGAATTATCACTCAAGAAGTTGATATCTATATATAATTTGCATTTCTACAATGGAATTGATAAGCTGCCAAACTTAATTCCACTATTTTTTTTCTGGTTTTAATAATTTCATTTTTAAAAGTAAAGCTCATCATAACCACTGCAATTTTCCATGTATTTACATGAAATACCAGTGTTGAACCCAACGCCATCTAAAGAAAGAGGTAAGTTTTAACTCAGAACCAAATACTACAAACTCCTCTATAACTGGCAATGAAATAAATGTTATCACTAATTGAACTTAAATGTTATTACTAATTGAACTAGAAAGATATCACACAAAAAACAGGGCTGTGATATACTCTTACATCTACAACATAGTTTGTGTTTGACGTCATTTCTGTCATACGTTGGCATTTAAAACACGTGCAAGAGTGGCCACTTTTTCACTGCTATTTATTGCAGCAAATCTCTCTTAGAAGTCATACATAATGAAAATTAATCTTTAAAGGTGTGATCCTGCTAAAGCATTCAGAACATTTCATTCCAGTCACTGGAATGGCTAAAAATGGTGATGCTACTTACATACTTTACTTTTTTTCAGGGCTGGCTCTATTCACAGCAATCAAACTGTGATCAGCTCTTCAAGAAGTAAAATATTTCCTCTTATTCACACCCTTTTTCCAAATTGTCCTAGGATTCTACCAATTTTAAAGAGAGAATTAATGCAGAAAATGACTCAATTCAATACTAATAAGCAACTCAGACAGCCCCATGGGACTTCTGACAGGCAAACTAAAATTTTGATAATGAACTGTTTTTCTATTGAAACAAACAAAGCTGTATTCTTTCACTGTGAACCTCATCTTTGTTTAACTGAATTAAATTTTTCAGCCAAGATTTCACTCACATAACAAGAAGTGACTCCCTTTCTAGTTTCTTTGGTAAACCATTACTTCTTTAATTATTATCAACCTTGTTCCAGTGTGATAAATTGCTAATTACTTAATACCCTAATCAGCGTTCATTCTTTGCACAGATAAACTGTGACAGCGCCATTAATTTAAATAGTAATTTCACTTAATGGCCAGAACGGCACACCAGATTTTTATGCAGCATTTTCTGAAGACTGCATCCATCACTGCAATATTCTGACATAAAGATGTCTGACGTGCACTAACTCACTTAGGGAGAGCAGATGTTGCAGAGCAGAGTTTGGTAGTAATTCCCAGAGTGCATCACTTCAGCATGAATGAGCTGCAAAGGCAGAGGTAGACAATCTTCTGAAACTGCATTGCATAGCCTCTGACCTTTCCTTAATTTATCACATGTAGCACTTGACTCCTGAACCTTGACACCTCAAATGTACAATTTTAAATATGCTCCAAGAAAAACAAAATAGGACCATGTAATATTGATGGATTGATTTGCCTTCTAAAAATTGCTTTATTCAATTGCCTAAGGATCCAGAAATTCCTATAAACCCTTGCTGAATTCAGTAAAACATCAAAATGTAAACTATTTGTTTGTAACTCAGCTGAAATGTGTGTGTCATATTTTATATATTTGTTTCATAGACACGTAATGCATTATAGCAAAAAGAAAATCCATGGGCTGGAAAAGACACTTCCTGTTAACACTGATTTCTGTCAACAACTATTTCATGTTTATCCCCAGAAACTGAAAAAAATTTATAAACCTAGCTGAGTGATGAATTACTAATTTAGTAAATCTGCAAACCCAATGCTTTCAAAAAGGGAAAAATGAGTATTAAAAGGCTTAGCCTTTGGAGCCAGAATAGAGAATCAACAAAATACAGAGCCAGTGTACATTGCAAACTACTCCAAAAATCCTTGGCTTACATGCGGGTATTGCAACTATTACAGATCAGGAGCCACAACAGTACAAAGCATCATCTTTCATGAGTCTGGGATGTCAGTACAGTGGCATTAAAAGGAAAAAAAAAAAAAAAAAAAGACAGTGAGAGAGAAAATCCAAGAGTGGTTTTAGCTGACATTATCCTTTATAGCCAGAAATAGAGAACTTTGGATAATCACACTGCAGCAGTGGGGCTCAGGATGTGCCTGCTCACCAATGCCAGCCTTTGCCAGTAGATGTCTCTATGGTCACCCCACTAAATAAGGCCAATGAGGGGCTGAAAAGAAAACCTAAGAAAAGAGAAATTAATAAATAAGGAGAAAAAAAGTAAAGTGGGATGGATGAAAAATCTCTTTTTGCAAGGTAGACTCTCTGAAAAAGGTATGTAATGGCATGTGAAAAAGTTCTATGATTCAAGCTCTTAAACCAACATTCAGCGCAAACCAGGATCTAGATTCAGCAAAAAGACACTGATTTTGAACTGGACATGCAACAAAATGAGATTGTGTACAGGGCTTGCACTTTTAGTGAACAAGTTTTTCTCTTATGTGTTTTTTGCAAGGACTTAAAGCTCTCAAACAAAAGCTTTAAATTGTCACTAGCTTTTTAGCTGTGGCATTCATTGCCAAGTGCAAAACAGTGCTTCAGAAGCAATTCAGCTTTTGCATAAAACCACCCCCGTTACCTCTTCTCCTTCCAGACAATGAGATCAGCCTTCCAATTACCATATTCTTGCAAAATTCTACTTATCCCCTTGCCAATGATAAGTAAATTATGTTTTTGTGTAAGAGCATTTTTTCCATTAGAATAATTACAATCATTAGGATAGGAAGCAGGTAGATTTTTATGCCTGGCTTGTGCATTTTCGTGATGTATTTAGCAAGGCTGAATTACTCCAAGAAATTAAGCAAAAACCAATTGAGCATGATCTATATGATATGATAAGAAACCACAATCTATTCTACACTTAATGCAAAAGAATATGATCTCTTTTCAACTGTGGTGCTAATTCATCTTTCAAACCTGTATTTTTGTTCAGCTGTGTGCTGGCCCACAGCATAAAGTCCTCACAGAAAACCCGTGAGCAATGAAAAAAGCCACTGTTTTCTTTTTCAATGGCCAAAAAAATGTCATCCCAACCCATTCTTGGGAAAAATAGTGTAAATGATTGAGCGCCATAGGCTAAACACATTTTTAAAAGAGAGATATAAAGGTTTTTTAAATATATCTATTTAAGGGAAAAAAACCTGTTAAGAATACATATATACTGAAATGAAGAACATAACTTTCATCCCAAGATACCTGTATTACACTCCTACACAACTCATCTGCCCAGAGAGAGCAGTAAAAACATAAACGCTACCCCAGCAGTTCTGTTCCAACAGCATCTGTTAATTCACTCCATTTATAAAATACATATTGACAAAGACAACTGAACTGGGACCAGAGAGATTTGATTTGGTGTGAGAAAGTCAATTCAATGTGATTTTGTTAAAGGGCTCCTGCAGGCAAATAAAAGAGTTTAAGTAATAAAGTACATAAAGAGATGTTTTATGAGCCAGCCCCGTCTTGTGGCAGCCGCACAATGCGGGGCTATGCAAGAGGGCCTTGCTCAGAGCTGGTATTGAGAGCATGCATGCTGTAGATCAAGCACAATTAGGGATCACAATGAGAGGCAGCTAAAATCATGCAAGCAGTGCTGCTCACAGCTCACACCGTGAGTCACCAGTGGAAGGGAAGGATAGCATGGAAACCACAGAAACCATGGCAATACTCATCCGATTACCTCATCCGGAAAGCCAGCAGCCAACGAGGGTGCTCCTACTACCAGAGCCACTGAAGGATCCAGGGAATACAAAAAATTAGCTGAAGACAGAGCTTATTTTTTGGAGATAGGAGGAGTTCAGCCTTCAGATCCAGACTCTCAGTTATATATTAAGATTCTTGGTTGTACAACTAAAAGGCTCAAACTGGCACACACCATCACTCAGCTTTGTACACCACGCATAACTGGGTACTAAACCTTCATTATTTAGGTATTTTGAAATCAGACTCCGTTTTCACACCACAATAGTTTCTGAAGTCTTTTTGTCAGGCTGAGAAAGCCTAAGGCTGATGGGATATAATTAAAGACACATGAAAATATCAGAATAGGTTTTCTAGTAATACCTCCAATGTCTGTCCTCAGATAGTCGCAAAATGTTTTATAAGGAAGTAGGGCTTGGATTGTACCTCTAAATGATTGAGTAATTTCCTATAATTTCCAAGAAATTAATGGGATACACCAGAGGAGCCAGTGAGCAGTGCTGGGGATTAATTTTTTGTTAATTTTAAACTACAGCAGGTTTAGCCCCATGTGAGGGATGGACACAAGAGAGTGACATAGACTACCAAGCAGACACCATTGCAATCTTCAGTTTCCAGGTGACTAACCCCACACTTCCAGAGCAAATGGAAAATCCCTGCACTGGGATACATGGTGGCACAAGGTGGTCAATCTAACCTCACTGAGGGCACCAGTCCTGTTTCCTGACTCGCACAAGGAAAGATCATTCACTCCTTTTGAACTGTCTGGTTTCTTCACCCCTGCAGCTTTTGGACAAAGGCAAAGAAGGTTACTGCAAGCTCAGCATTTTGGAGTGTAGCAAAATAGGTGACTAAAGTGCAACAACATTTTAACAAATTGGCACACACACTTGAGTGTGTCACTTCTGAAAGGCTGGTGTCACAAGAGATTTAGAAAGATGAAGAGCTTTTTTTCTTGAGGACTTATCACTTACCTGTGAGAGGTCTGTATGCAGTCCCTTCCTTTTCATCACCACAACAGACCGAGTCCATGCTTACGACCTTCCCACCACAGCACTGCTGATTGAAACTGTCATGCAGGGATCCACCACAGCAGATTTGATTGCCCGATGTGGAGTAAGGCATTCCCTGGCAACAGGAATCACCAATTCCAACTGAAACTCTGTTTTCCCCTTCATTAGGGCAGCATACTTCTCCTGTCAATATAAGGATACAATTAAAGATTTTATCCATTTATAGCCCTTGAAATTCCTGAGAGCCTTTCATTAGATAGCAACAAATCTGAATTCACACAGCTTCATGTACAGAACTCTCCATGTGAAAGCACAGAATCACTTGGTGTTTTAGAATGCTATAAAAGTATTATATTAATTTGTAATAATGATTAAAGAAATGTGCATTCATTAATTCAGGTCAGGACTATGTAAGATATCAAAAGACAAGCATGACGGAGACAAAGCTGAGAAGAACAATGAAAATAATGTCTGTGCATATGACAATTATACAAATAAAAACTTTTTGCAATTGCAGCTACACAGTAAAGAGAGCACACTCTTGCTGTGTTTAACAGAACCATCAGGCTACTTATTCTTTGCACAAAAATTTCTTGTCTCCTTCAAAATCATTCCAAACTTGTCTTGATGAATCAATTCACAATGCTTAAAGCATTTTTCATGTTTGAGTGTCGCTCAGGACTTCATCTCACAGAGAATTTAAGGATTAAACTCACTTTAAAAATTAAATACCACCATCACAATTGGTGGGCTTGGCTGCAACTTAAGCAAAATCATCAGCTTTTGCAGGAAAAGACTGTAGGATAAGACTGTCAATGAGACTGACACTGTAATGGTGGGATGGGGTGGACTGGAATAAACTGTGGGCTATGAACAAAGCACATACTGTTATAAAGGAGCTAGTGAATCCAATTGAGCTGATCCAGTGTTCTAATATTTTTATATTATTTTTCTGTGTTGCAGTGTTTTCTGTGGCTCAAATGTCATTTGGAAGGAGGAATGGTTTTGTTTTGCTATTGAAGATGGATAGTAGAGTTGAATAAAGTATTTTGATTCCTGAATGTTAATCAAAGAAATGTGTTTTGATTTTTAAAACTCATCTTTCTCATTTAATGCAATATCTCAAGCTCTTGTCTTATGAAAGGTTGGGAATTAAAAGACAGAGAGCTCCAAACTCAATGCAGCTTTTGTCAGAAATAACCATGCGCTGAGATTGTAACAGATGAGGGAGAACAGTGTTTTCCTTTCTCCCCACATTCCTTGCCAAAGAGGTGCCTGGGTGGTAGTAACATTATTTGTTCTGCCTCCCATCTTAGTTCTGGGATGGATGTTTGCACTTCTTTGTGCACTAGTGTTTCAGAAACTGAGATTCTGCCTTCCTAATTTGTAATCTTCATGCCTCCAGACCAGTATGCTTCAGCACATCACGAGCTATTGAGCTGGCCAAACAACATCTGGGAAATATGTATGCTTAGAGAGTTTCCTGTATAAATAACTTTATCAAATAAAGTCAATAATAACAAAAAAAAAAGATGAGAACAAATTTTTAGAGCATAATAGATAAAATCCATCTAGGTACTTCATCATATTTTCCTGCATTCCTCGGAAGCTAATTTAGCTGCTACACAGAGAAAGTATTAAAACACAGACTGTAGCTTACATCTATTGGAAATAAAACTATTTTTTTTAAAGAACTATTAGACATAAGACACAAAGGATCAGTAACCTTCTCATTAACCTCTCAAAATGGGTTCCATTCCAAGCTAGGCTTGAAAATGTTCTCCCTCTGAAAACTACTATGCAGTCTTACCAGTTAATTGTTATCCTTATCAAAGAATGACCCACATTAACATTTAGCTTGAGGTTATTAGCATATTTATAAAAATAAAAAAGAAAAAAGTGACCAACAGTGTTCATGTTGCTGCCCTTTGGACTATAGAAAAATAATGCAGCAAGTATACTTAGAAAATTTGTTTAAAATCATGTTTAAACATTCACTGTTTCATGCTTGTGGACTGCTGACTGAACAAGAACTACTTTCAGACATAAGACATTTTGTTCCACTGTGCTTTTCTTTCTTGATGTAAACAACATTAAGCTAGTTAACATAGACCACTGGATGGGGACAGAGGTCAGAGTATAATCTCTCCATTTCAGTACACTGAGATTAATGAGGTCAGCAAAATACACTTCTCTGGTTCTTCCATGTGATAGCACTTTTCTGATGACATCATGGAAGGCATTCTAATATTGTGATATATTAATTACTTTTCAAAAGATCAGAACTTGGGATGTGCTGAAGGTGTTGGCAAAATGTCAAGCATTTCTGAGCCTACAGAATGTGTGCCAGCTCGTGAGTAATGGAAGCATTTTAGCTCCTGACCTGACAATTGCCTACAAAGAGTTATATGTTCTGAACACTGGCCCCATGAAAGGGATCTCTCCTCCCCCTTGTCCTCCCTTTCCTGTCAACCATGACCCACCAACAAACTGGAAAACCAAACTCTGGATAGTAACTCAGAAGCACAGTTTTGGCAAACCTCCCAAATCATTCTGAGAATAAGAAAAGGATAAATTACCACCAAAGTTAGTGCACGTGGGAGGCATACTTTGATCTGTAACATTAGTAGAAGTAAAGAGTAGACAATGTAGAAACAAGTAGAAGTTACATCATCCAGAATATCAACACCAAAGGCTAACAATTGTTCTACAACAGAAACGGCTACAGAAAATCATGTGGGGTCAAGTCAAGCAGAGAACTAAACTTCACCACTAAATTGCCTGATGGTGTTCCTATTAAGGAGAACTGCCCTCCCCATTATGCAGCACTTACTGCAATTAAGTATAGTTTGGCACAAATTAGTTCTCTGGGAAATGACCCAATCATCAGGTTTCATCAATTAAGCCTTTCTTGTACCAACAGAGTGTACCGTGTTTAGAAGGCAAAGTGAGTGCAATTTCCTTTGCACTGAGCACAAGTCTCGAAGACATCTATATATATTGATAAATCTCACATTTATTGTTTTCATTCTCCTTGGTTTCACAAACACATCAACTTTGTTGTTTTGTTTCATTCAAGCAGTGGAAAGGAGTTGTCTCTTACCTACTAAAACTCTGGTGTAATAACCACCACAGCACTGATGTTTCGGCTGCACAGCATGTATCTGCCCACCACAGCAAACCCCTGGTGAATTAAGAATAAATGGAATGTACTTGTCCTCACAGCACCGGAAGCCAGGTTTATTGTCGTGCAGAATCCCATTACAACATACCTAGAAGTAGTAAAAAAAAAAGAAAAAGAAAAAAAAAAGATCAGTAAGAAGGCAGTATCTGTTAAACAGCACATAATGTGTTGTCTGGCAAAACAATGTATATGAAAACCTGTATCCTAGTACAGACACTAATAGGACTGCGGTCAAATACAATGTAACTTGGCTAAAATTCTGTGCCCTCCAGCATTATTAGACTTCAATAAACTACTGTGTATCTGACAGAATGATGCTATTCTATGGCCTTCAACCATACTGCACCTTAATAAAATAGTCCATTAATATGAATCATCTTCATATGCCTTGCAGGCTGTTTGAGTCTCTCAGTGTGGAGTAGATTGCAATGTGGATTTAGTCTGCAATCACCTGACCCTTTTTTTTTCTTCCCAATTCTTGTTTATTTTTTTTTCATTTATGATGAAACCCTTACAACTAAAGAAAAGTATTTCCCAATATGAGCTTTTGGGTTTTCTTTCACATAAAAATAAGTGGAATTATCTTCTTATAGCACATTATGACCATAGTTCTTCAGACAATGTGATCTCAAGAGAATAATATTTATATAAGGACTATTTTTTTCAGAATAAAATTTATATGGAAATGAATTTTGAAAAGGCCTTTTAACTGTGGACTTCTTTCTAGGTGCTGTCGAGAAAATTATATGCTTGAACAATCAAATATTTATTTGTATACTTACTCCTGTGTCAGTGGAGTGGCACACTGAATACCCAACAAATCATACAGCATAGTCAGTAGAATAACTATAAAAATGGTAAACTTGGATCCTACAGCCAGGGCAACTTATATCAGCTTCTTCCAGCTAGACATGATACGGAGTTGGCAGAAGAGCAGAGATGTTAGAGCAGAGTTCCTTCTTTGTTTTCTTTTGAAATGGACCTCTTCCACTACTGACTTTTACCATGTCCTAAATCAGGTTAGCTTAGCAACAAAGAAAGAAAGTGTTCCTCTGAAGGATCTTTTGTTTACCTAGGCCCTTTAACTATTACTTGAGAAAAAATCTTTTAGAAATGGATATTAATAGGCTCAGGGCATCTCTTTTGTATTATAATTATAAAGTTAATAAAAATGACGACAAACAAAAATGTTGATTTTCTGATATCGTAAATTATCTTTGACTTCAGAACGATGATGCTTTGTTTTGTTCACTTTTGAATGGCCATTATTCCATGACTCTTGGGAGTATTAGGTTAGGTTCTGAAGTTACAACTGACAATACATAAACAATAGGTAACCCGCAATTAATATCAGGTAGGACAGAGGAGGTTCCTGTTTCCTCATTATATTTTTAGGTTTTCTAACTTTATATGCTTTGAATTGTGACACTGTTTTCTGCTTTTCCAATGCACTTTCTCCTCCAGCATCTATTTTATACTACCAATGTAGCTGAATTTCATAATTTTCAGGAATTTTGGATCTCTGTCGGCACTATTATATTATTTTGCTGTCCACTTTGTCACTGGTAATATAACCCAATCTATGAATTTCCTTAACCTACTGTTCTTTCTTCCAGATCATTAGCTAAGATGTCAAATAAAACTCAGCTTTAGAACTCTTCTCTGCTTCCTAGCTTTTGGATATTTTGCAATGACTGGCATGCACTCCAGGCTGAGTTTTCTTAGTTTACAATTGGCTCCAAAGAAATCTGAAGGTTTACCTGGTCTCTCTGTATTTCCAAGTGGTTAAAAAGCATTCTTAAAAACACAAACCCAAGTCCTATTGGGCCACTTTGCTCAGAATAGGTCACCTTTAGCAAAGGTTCTTGACATTTGTAAAAATGCGCTCTGTCTTGTCCATTTTACTGCAACCTGAGCTTGAGACAGCAGCCAGAAATTCTGTACCTGCCTACATGAAAGGAGGTCAAACACATGTTCCTTGGGCATTCTTGGTTCCAATTTGTGCCTCTTGGGATTGTCTGGTGTCTCCCTCTGTGATCTGTCTGGCCCAATACCAACTCTTCTTTTCATGGATTTCATTTGTCATCCCATTCTTCATTCTTTTTACTGATGGCCACCACTCAAATTTCACCTGAACACAGTCTTTCCACCTTTCAGATAAAGAAAGGTGCACATCTTTGGCTTTATCCAGGCTCAAATGCTAGAGCAGCCATTTTACTTTCCATGAGACGCTTCCAGTTTTAAGAAATGCTACTTGCCTTTTGAATCCTCTGTAGAAAGGGCTGCTCTGCCTATTTCACACCAACACCAGGAGGGCCATTTTAGTACTAACTCTACAGCATTCAGTTTGAAACACTGCTTGTAAGATTGCAGCATTATTATTAATATTGATGTCTCTCCTTTTCCTCCTCAATTCCTGCACAAAATCCCCAGCTGTACAGCCAGATGTGTTACAAAAGTTTCAACAGCTACTTTCTCTTGTTGAAAATACATAAGATCCTCAGTATTTCTCAACAACCTGTGGACAGTTTCCTTAGAGGGGTCCAGTCAGTTCTAGAACATATTCAGACTCTCATCTGGCATTACCAACTGATACAGTCAGTGCTATTATTATGTAGTTTCATAACATCCTCTGCAGTCAGCTGTAAATTGTTAAAGAACACTTTTTTGGCAGTCCTCTAGAGATAGTCTCTATTTGCATCAACAGGCAGGCCAAGGATTCTGCATTATCAATCCATAAAAAACCCCAAAACCATTCAAGTAATGCTAAAATTACATCACAGAAAAAGAAGAAAAGCAGATGGATTGAATGTTACAGTGGCAAAAGGTTATTATGAGCTCATCCTCTTACATCTAAATGCAACAGCCCCAACTAGGTGATGTTATCCTGTACATGGAAGAAGAAGCACTGGAGTGAACAAATACAGTGCCACCAGCATTTTAGGCAGGTTGGAGATCTCACTCTGTAAAGAGGGTTGAATGCTCAGCATACACTTGGTAACCAGAAAATCTTTACTATCTGTGGAGATGATACAAGATATTCATCCTTGGCTGTTACGGGAGCCCTTAAAAATATCAGCAACTTCACAAAGTAACTCACAAATCAATCCCCCACCCAAGCACACAGAGGGACTGTGATGCAGGAGCACAGGGACTGGGAAGGGTTGGGCACAAAGGAAAGCTTATTATGATGCCTGAGAAAGGCCCAGTCAGCCATGACACTAGCACAGAGTACTAGATATCAAATCTGGCAGGCAGGATTACACAATATTGTAACAATTTTTTAAAATACTCCAAACCTATCTAAGCAACTCTCTTTTAATTACAATTGTGTTATCCCTGATCCCTCTGCTTACTGAAGACTTTGCTGAAGGATATTATCTGGCCTTATGGACACATGCCAGTTGAGCTAAGACTGATTTACTCAAATAAACAGATGTGCTAGGCAGCCATGTTTATCCTTCTTGTCAAACGCTTGCTGCCAGGGCCACTTTGTGAAATAGCAATTCAAAAAACACTCTCAGGAATTCCTATTAGCTACAGGAGTTCATTAAAAATTTCTGCCTGTGGAGCAAACACCAGAGTAATGATTGACCCATCATGTTCTCATGTGAGAGGGAATATTTTAAATTAGCAAGGCTCATTCTTTTTTTTAACCTAAATTATCTCTGAATCTATACAGACACCCTTTTCAGCTAAGTATACTCAATCAGGCATTTCTTTTCTCAAACTGTTGTTCTCTTTTGGTAATTGATACAGACTTAGATCTAAAATCCATGAGCAGAAATTATTGTTATTCTCTTACAAATCACTATGTATTATCTTCCTAAAATGAGTTTCATTTCCTGTCTTTCAGGTGTGTTACAACAAGAAGTGTAATATTTTTAAGTGTTCTCTATGCCTGAAAGAACTTGAAAAGAATTTGCACAATATTGGTAACATTAATAGTAAATTTTGCATAAATATTGATGGGATACCCTTCACCAGTGTCAAGATGTGTTATGTTTCACTGCTGACAGCTTTTGAAGCTGGCTATCAAGCCACTGTTTTACTTCTCCTGTCCTTAAAAAAAGAGTCCTGCTGGTGTTTTTAATAAATGGCACATTAATTACAATAGTAAAGGGGTAAGCCTGTACTTCCTACTAATGTCAGTTTTGTTTGATTAGTTCATTAACTACAGATTTATACAGCTTGTTGCACTTGAAAATAAAAAGTGCTAAAGCTGTATTAACACCTTCAGTCAGGACCCTTTTAACCACTGATGCTCAGACTCACGATGCAAAGGAAGCAGAGATAATTAGCCCTTATGCCACTCCTTTAATTAAATTTTTACTCTGCCTGTCTCATTATTTTCAGAGTCCACCTCAGGATGTCAGTAAAAACAGATGCACAGTTTGGTAGCTCCATGGTTAATACAGGAATGCCTTTCCTATTGATACTGAGATTATGCTACCTGATGGGTGAAACTCAGGCAACATTCTCTTGTTAATTGAAGTACCTCTGCAAACCTCATGGTCATGAGACTTCACATATGGGTAGAGTTATGGATCACATCTTACTGAAAACATCTAGAGAAAGACTGACAATTTTGGCAACTTGGGAATACTCAAGCAGCACAGTTTGTCACTGTAAAAGGTCCACAGGACATAGGGACCCTCCTGGCAGCAGACAAAATTCAACATCCGAGTGTATTCTCAGTTCTTCTGCAAAAATACGCACACAAAAATATTTCTAAGTTCTTTCTGTGCTCAAGGAATAAATCCATGCAAGTCTGATTAAACACCAAGGTAAGGATACTAGGAATAACAATGTGTTAGCTTTAGTTAAAATAACAAAGAATCCTAACATTGAAGCAGAAAACCGGATAACAACTAGAAAGAAGAGATAGGGATCTGATGCAAAGATTATTTAGGATGGGACGAATGTTTGGTCTTCACTGGGCCTAATATCAGTGCATGTGCCCATGAATGTGCATGCACACATGTCCCTTGCAGTGGAAAGGTCACTTGCCCTTTTAGAGATTCCCAGGTGGCTCGGAGCAAGGTGGTTTATTTGCAGAGCACAGTCCCAAGCAGAGGCTCTAGCCTGGACCCCAAGTGCAGAGCACACACAGCAGTGCAGCCAGGCTGCTCACCACTGCCTTGCTCACAGAGCTGCACCACTTGGCTGGACTCAGCTCAGCCAGTGCTGGATGAAGAGTCCCACATCCCACTCTGCTGCACACTGACAATACACCCTGGTATTTCTTTTACTGGAGTGGATTAAATTTTGGAGATCTCTTATGTAGCTGAATCATAACAAATCCCTCTTTTTCTGCAGTGCCTTACAATAGCAAGCTGATGATGCCAAATGTAATCCATAAATCCATAAGGAAAGATTAATAAATAATCATAGACATATCTTGAAATAATTTTACATAAAAGGCCTGGTTTTCCATCACTTTATACTCATTATTTCAAGAAAACTGTAAGAGGGAAATTAGATCCAGATTTTGTCTTGTAAACAAGGTGCAATAAGTGACTCAAGCAAAAGTGAGAACTCCACAACCTATTTGTCTATTTATATAAAACTCCCTGCTTTTGCCGACCAGTCTATCATCAAAAAACTTGATTATTATTCTGGATCTGAAAATTACTAAAGCTGCTGAGCATTTAATTCTCAGTAGCATCTCTTCACATTTGGCAGTACAATGTATGGTGAATAGCTGAGGTTGGATTGGACTTTAAGCAACCTGGTCTAGTGGAAGGTGTGCCTGCCCATGGCAGGGGGTTGGAATGAGATGGTCTTTAAAATCCCTTCCAACCCAAACCATTCTGTGGTTCTATGAAGTGCTCCTGGCACTGGGATAAGAAGCTTTTGGAACAAGTGCACACTTGTCAGTGTTGCCTTTCGTTTCTGTCCAGCAGACTGTCAAATCCAAGGACCACAAACACTACCATAAAGCCTGAAGTAAATTCTATAAAAATATGAGGGAGGGCTGCCACTGTCTTATGTTGTCCCTATCACAGACTTGAGTTAAAAAGCACAAAAGGCACTAAGAGCTCTGTAAATCTCTCTTACAGACATTTTGGATGGCTAGTGAGATACATGTAGCAAACCAGACAAAGCACTGGGAGGGGAATTTTAATCAACTCACCCACAAAAATTACCCCCATGTCATTTATGTATGAGTGCTTCAGTTTCCTGTGGACTTTCCAGCCATTTATTATATATCCATTGCTTAACAAATAGCACCCACTCCTAACCACAGTCTTGGAGAATACAGACAGACCATTAGAACAACGTAATGCAAAATTAATTAGAAAAAATTAGAAAGCCAGGAAGCCATAAAAATAAATGAACACTTTCCAAGTTCAAAGTTACCATAAGTGTATGAAGACTGAAAAAATAAAAATGAAGAGGAAAACTTCTAAAACTAATTTAATACAAATTTAATTCATGCACATACCAAGATGTAGTAAAAGTGTACCATGCCAGAAACCCAAAATAAATAATTTTACCTTTTAGAAAAAAGGGCTGCCCATAATTCTCTTGCAAGATTTCAGAAATACTTATATTTAATATAGTAGTGCTTTCAAGGGAATTCAAAAGCTAAAGCCATGTTGGGTGGAATAATTTATATTTTTATTTAACTCCTCAAATAACTCACTCCCTTAATTACTGTCTTGTCTGACAGGGAATCTTGTGAATACATACTGTTTGCTTTAGTCACAGAACACGTGATGATGTCTTTGACAAATAGAGACACTATTTCATGACATTAAATCTTACTTTCAAACTAAGAGCTTTCTACCTCATTTGTCAATAAAAACCATTACAGACTCCTGCTATGCTATTGATCCCATTCCTAAACAGGAACTCATATGAAGATTAACCTGAAAATAGCCATAATTTAAAAATGCCTCTGACAAATCACAATAGATACCATTCAGAGTTGCTCATCATTGTCATGTAACAGTTACCCACTTGTAGCTGAATCTAGATATATTTTGTCTACTGATGAATCTGGCCATTAAACATTTAGCCAAGGAATAACTTAAGAGGGGGAAGAAAAAAAACCAGCAAACCATGTTAATAACCACCATTTGCCATGCAAGATTTGAGGAATAATTCCTCACACAGAGAGAAACTTTATAGATTTGCAAGCATTTTTCAAATTCTGCATACACCTGGAAATTTCCTGTGGCCTTTCAGTGGTTGAGTGCAATGACTTTACGCTAAAGGAGCCATTTGAACTACCACGTATTCACGGGGGTTGCCCTGTCCCAGATACAGAATCCAGCACTTTCCCTTGTTAAACTTCATAAGGTTGGTGGTTGCCCATCTCTTAATTTGTTGAGGTCTCTCTGCAGGGCCTCTCTGCCTTTGAAAGTGTCAAAAGCTCCTCCCAGTTTGGTGCCAACTGGCCCAAGTAAGATGCAAAAATACATACTGAGATCTATGTGTATCCACCATGTAATTTGTCACAATAGGACTGTGTTGGGGGACTCAAGAGGTGGCACTCCTCAAACTTCATTATCCATGGCTTGTATGGTTTACTTGGGAACACCTATACAGCCTGAATTCTTGGGATGAACATCTGCACATGAAGCAAAGCTTTCTGAAGGGAAGAAATTTCAGAAGTTTGATGTTGTGAAGTGGGGTGGTCCTTGTAGTGGTTGGGAAACTAAAGTCCCCATCCAGACCTGCAACATATTTGAAGGGATTTTGAAACACAGGTTCTGGCTTAGCTTCCTGTGCCAGGAATTCAATTTATGTGTGTTAAAATGGCTTCTACCCTTAAACCAGCATGTTATAAATGAAAACAATTTGAAGAGTCACTTCAACACCGCACCAAACCAAAATGTTAATGAACACATTCATAAATGCTTACCAATTCATTTCTCTTAGAAGGAAAAAAAAAGGTCAACAAACAAAGACTTAACAGAATCACTTGTCATCAGCTGACTCATGCACAGCTATCCTTGTAATAAGCTCAAATATCCATAGTTGATTTTAAAGAGCTTCAAGTTATCTATCAGAGTCTTGATTTTAAAGTATCAAAAGAAGCAGAACCCTCCACTTCCTTTTCTCTGATAACTAGAGGTTTGGTGTACACACCTCTTCCTAAAAATATTATTTTTCATCACATAAGTAACTTAAGAATATAGAAGTACCTCCGACTCTGGATGATAACACACTTCTCCACAGATATTTTCATCCTTTTTACATTCTAATGAGATGCACATTCTATTACTTTTGCTGCTCCTTGGAGTTTTCAATGAAGTACACTTCTGCCACACTTTCCGTAGGAGTTCATATCCCAGGATAATGCCATTTGGCTGTCCTGGTGATGCCCAGCTGATTTGAAGGGATCTGCAATAAGAAAATCAACATCTGTTCAACAGTTGGATGTATTTATGCCTCTGTAGCTACTTACATTAAATGATTAGCAGTTCCTTTTTACACTAGTTCACATGGAGTGAAACATTTTGAAGTTTCTAAAATGTTCTTCTGTATAACAAATTCCACAGATCAAAGGTCTAAAAGTTTCTAAAAAGTGTCAGTATCTGCTAATACTCCATGAAAACTAATCACACATGCAACCAAAGTCCTTAAATGTTGCTGTTTAAACAACATCTCATTCCCACTTCTGGAAACTTATGTGCAGTAAACTAGCTAGCATTTTACTATTTTCATTTCATAACTCCTTTCCCTCTGTGCCTTTGCCAGTGCAGCTTACTCACACTGTGCTCAGCCATCACTTAGAACAGGCTTGTCTTAATCTTGCCTTTCCCTTGTTTAAAAAAAGAATAAAAAGAAAAGGATGTTGCTTTGAGATGGATTCTTCAGTGTAGAATTAAAACTTATTACAGCATCAGTAAGCAGTAGTTTTCTTCCGTACTTAAATCTTTTGACTGACATTAAATTAAAAGTAAGAAATGGAAGTGTTTATCACTACTAAGACTCAAGACTCCTGACTGAGTGCAAAAGTATCACTGCAGCAGCCTGCAAAGACTGCCTGTAAAACAAAACCCTGTAGCTGATTCCAGGTTTAATATCAGATCATCATCAGTTTCAGGAACAAAATCTCTTAAGGGCTATTAAATCATGCTCAGCTGTGGCATGACTATCACTACTAAAAATGTGTTGATATTTCCTCGAAAAACTCACTTAGGACTATGATAAATTAAAGAAAAAAAAAAGGGACATTTGAAACAAAAATATAATTTTTCCACTGATATTTCAAATGAGCACTTCATTTCTTGTATAATCACTGTGGTGTCTTGCATAAGACACAAACTCCTTTCACTGTGACTCTGGGTAGAGAGAAGGAGATCCCAATGCTACATGTAGATGAATAGGAGGACTGACAATACAGCATACTTAGGTTCCAAGTGCCTCTTTTTAATCTCCATGTCCCAATTACACAGTCACTGTCAGAATGCCAGTGACATCAGAAATTAGCATTAATTTAAAGTGAAAATGCTACAGTGAAACAGCAGCTGCTGAGATAAACTTTGACATCTTAACAGAATAAAAATAAGTGAACTATTATTTCACTTGCTCGAGGTATAAACAGAGGAACACACACTGCAGTAAGGCTTTGCAGACCAGGAATTAATGCCACCTATGAAGGAATAAATTCACAAGTGGCTTGTAGAGTTGCCATTATCATTTCAAGGTCTTCATCTGAATGGTAGATTTAATTCCATATTCCATCCATTGCTATTTTGTATTCTCTACCTATTCCACCACACACACATGATCACATACACAAATGCACTCATCCACATTTAAATAGTGTTACACTTAAAAACAGAAAAGCAGGAAAATATATTGTATAAACTTCAGGAAAAAACGGTAAAAAGAAAAGGAAAAGAAGGGCAGTACTTTAACCTTTATAAATGCCATTGTAACTCTCTTCTGGTCGTTGCACAGAATAGATCACAGGAGCAAAAAAAGCATTACCAGTCTTTATTTTGAATTATTTGCTTTCTGCAAGTTTCATTCAGACCCTCATGAGCATATTTTCAGAGTATTGTGCCAATTCTTTGCGGTTTTTAAAGTCGTATTTCTCCCAAATATAATTTAAAATTAGGGCCAAGAATTAACACAATGCGTTAAACATTTTGCCTTTTCTGCAGAGCTCAGTATGGATTTCCTTCCTTTAACAAGAAATCACTTTATTATTATTTGATAGATGCACAACTGGAGTGGACATAGCCTGATATAAAGAAAAACGGCAGCTGAACAAGGAAATTGTGTGGAATGGGAATTCACTGACCAGTGCCAGCGAGGTAAAGCTCAGCATGACCTTCTAGAACAGGCTCATAGACAAGCAGACTCTTTCACAATTTTATGGGTGTTTCAGTTATGTCTACACCTTCTGATGCTTGCCACCCATGGCAAAGCATAGCAACACAGCAAGAGAGAGCAGGGCACAGCTCAGTTTAAAAAATAACAGCAGGGTTTTCATGGTACTGCAGAGGCTTTTTGACATCCCCCATCTGAAGGCTGAGCTGAAAATCTTCTTGAGCAGGTGCAGATTTAATGGGACACGATGGGCGCGTTAGTGCGCAGGCAGCTGTGTCGTGCGTGGTGCGTCTGACACAGCTGCAGGAACACGGGCACAGAGCCTGCCTGTCCTCTCCTGCTACCCAGCCACTCCCTCTGGGATACACTGGAGTTGTGCCTACCCTGGGAAGTGCCCACAGCCTGACCTGCAGAAGCAGACTCACAAATTGTAGGCATGGACAAAAACGTGCAGCACCCCAGAGATGGGGTATAACCCCTGTCTGCCCAGAGAACACTCCAAGTGTCTGCCATTTATGGGAGCTCCTATGCTGGATGAGTCCCACTGCTGTCACTGAGGGGAAAATACTGACACAGGCAAGGCAGCCTAGCCAGGTTCCCAGAAATAATCTGCTTCAGACTACAAGTCCAAGAAAGCACTTTCAGGAGATAAAGAACAATTTCAAACTGATCCATGAAAGTGTATTTGATTTTGTGAAGGAGAGCAAAGTAAATTTGGCTCAAGAATGTAAAGACAATTAAAGACAATTATTTTTGACATCTTCAGGTAGATTTTTTTTAATTAATGAAAAATAACAGTATTTTTTAATTTTGATAATGCTTCAGATATATTTTGATAAAACAGACTTTGGAAATAAACTTCTGGGGTTTCCCTGCTTCATCACCAGTTCCAAGTGCCCATAAGGCAGAAAATTACTCCTGATTTTTTTTTTTTGTCAGTACAGCAGAAAATGACTCCTGATTTTTATTTTCTTTTTGTCAATACAGTAGTAAAGGTTTAACAATGACGTTTTAAGATATATCAAGGCTTCACTTCAGAATCTTGATAATGAATGTTCCATTAGTCTCATCACATGCAGGAGTTAAATTAAAAAAAAAAATCAAAGATTTAATGACTTCTTTTTAGGAGTTGGAAGTAAAAAAAAAAAAAATCACAAGATTCACCTGACAGTCCTAAGATAGGGGACACTGCTATTATTAATGACTAGTGGTAAAATATTTCCCTCATCAGGAGATCACACATACTGAGCAACTGCTGCAGCACTATTGCACAGGAGTTAAGTACCTGCTGCATGGTGGATGCAGGGCTGACATAATTAGAGAAGGCAGTATGACACAGTCCAGACACTCTGATAAATGGCATCACGCCTCTGCTGTTGCTACAAACTTCCTGGAGAAACCTTTCAGTGCTTTGTGTTCCCCATGACTAGAGTAGGGAGAGCAATCAGGTGTCTTCTGGCTCTATGACCATTCTTCCAGTATGGAAAATCAGACTCCCTGGTCTTTAGTATCCAATATTTCCTTGCTGAAATCTGCACTACATTTTCTCACCTTCCATTTGTCCAGCAATGACAAAGACTTTTTAACATGGCACAGCAGTTTGACACTTTCATATTTGATTTCCATTAGAACTCATGAGCAAATACCAAAATCCCAAGAATTTGTCACTATGTTTTATCCATTTTTCCATTTATCCATTTTTGTTTTGTCCATTTTTTAAAAATCTTTTTCACTATCGTGTTCATTTAAATAATTCCTCCTCCTTATTCACCCACAAAGAGCAACAGATATAGCAACCTTCTAAAGTCCCATGACACTGAAAACTAAGCCAAAGAATTCACCCAACTTTTCTCCCATGGCCTTATCCTCTTTGAGCATTCCATCACACCCTGACCAGGGTTTCTGGTTTCCCCCAAGATACTTAAAGGGCCCTCTCTTCAAAACTCCGTGAGGGATTTTCCCTAGATTGCCTAGATTAGGCCATGATGTTTTCTGAGCCATCAACCTTTGAATTAGGCACGCAGCAGAACTGCTGTATTACATGGAAAAAGAGAAAGAAGAAGAGTGTTTTAAAGAGGAATGAACTACTTTCCAACACACCACGAGAATTAAATCCACTACCCAAACTTTCAGTCAGTATCCACATGCATTCAGTACTCAGAAAACTTTCTAAACTGTGCAACTAAATACAATACTTGTCTATAGAGTCAAACCCTGCGGTCCTAATTAAAAACAAAACAAGCCAAAAGCGTATTTGATTTCAGTGGCATTTGTTTCTACCTAAACATGGTCAATGCAACCTCTCCCCCCCCCAAAAACCCTAAATGCAGGCAAGAAACACAGCAAAGCAGAACCTGATTTAGGACTCCAGGACTGGGTGCCACACTGTTTTCTATTTGAAGTTTGGTATTATAAAATAATTATATCAGGACTGTGACCTTTTGTGCCAAGTTTCAGCCTGAAGCTGAGTTATTAAGTGTAAGGGGTAGAAAAGTAAGGTATTTATAATGGCTCTGGTGGTATAACCTTCATTAGAACACTGTGGATGGAGCTGCTATCAAAAAGACTTCTAAGTTGCTGGTGAAATTATAATTTCTGTCATGTAACACCTTGAGGCAAATTTTAAAACAATTATTTGTGAATGCCACAAAGACATTATCCTACAGCATTCTCATCAATAATACAGCCCTCCAAACTGAAGAGGGGAAAGCATCATGATTCCAATTAAAGACAATAAACTGCACAGGCTTTATTATATCTCAGGCATCCCATGAGCCTATACTCTAGAAATGACTTTTTTTGCTCTCTGATGACAGATATGTACTAAAATGTCCTCTTGTCCACACAAACTGGGTTTTTTTTTACCCAATCTTTTTCTCTTATGGAGGATAAACAAGCAAAATTCATATTCAGCCCAGCACCTGCCAAGGCTGTCAGCTGTAGTGTTTGTCATATTTCAATCAAAGCTGAAGCCAGCCAGTCATTTTTATACTGCACAATCCCTACATACTCGAGGACCAGAATTAATGAATTAGCTATTGATTAAATTCCACTCTAGCAAATCCACCGTGGCAAATAAATGAACTACCCGGGGCACATGTAGGCCACGGCCAGACATGTCCGGGCAATCGATCAGTAGTTAGTATTCTTTTGGGATATAAGAACAGCTGATGATAATATGACATGTAGGAAAAGGCAGTGTAGAAACAGAGTCTGTTTCTGGCTGAGTAGATTATAAAGTAGGAAGGCATTTTTGATCCTTTTGCATTCATGTGTTATGACATATTTAGTCTATATATAATAGCAGAAACATGCGTAAGTGTTTGCAGTACAGACAATACAGACAAAGGCATACATAAGTTAAAGCCAAGGGCAAAAGATGAGATCCTGAACTGGGTTCTTATCATCAAACAAGCTTTGACTGTATCTATATGTGTGACAGAAAAATAGCAAGCTTAATTTCACCCTTACACAGAGACAAATGCTCAATTCAAGCAAAACATACAAATAGCAAACAAGAAGCTGAAGTCCTTAAGAGACTGGAGTAGCAACTCCATTCTGTTGGCCATTTCTGAAGGCTCAGATGTTAGATACGAGTTATTTTCAAAAGATTTGTTTTTCTTTTGATGAAAGAAACGCTGCTAATGAGCATACTCCACCAGAAGAGGAAACTCACAGGAAGAATAACACAAACACAGGAGGTTAACTGCTTTACTGTTGCGGTAATTTTGAAAAATGTGCTTGCAAGTTGAGTTTTATTTTGTCTTTGGAAGATATTAACTCCCAAAGAATCACTGTATAAGCTACAATTTGGCTGCTTCTAAGGACTGCAAATTTGATGCTCCCCTTACAATTGAGAAGTTTGCCCATGCCTGCGGATGTAGTGGACAGGCAGTTTGCAAACAGTGGTTCAAGGAGACATAGATATGCATGCCTTTTCAGATACCTTACTAATTCTTACTGCTGTGATAGGTGACTTTTTTTTACCCAGAATTATTCTAAGTTTCCATTATCAGCATCACATTGCTCCCTGAACATTAATCTTCCTCTTCCTAACTGACAGCAGAATGTGATAATTTTCATTCCACTACACTTCTTCTCCTAACTATTCCACTAATGCCTTATTTATTATCACAGCAGAGTGATACCCAAATGGGTATGTACAATCAACCAAGGGTGAGACTTCTTTGATTGATCTTTCAGTGAAAAAGCTCCAAGACCAAAGATAACAACCACGAAAAAGGTTTTCAAAGTGCATACTGAATTCTTTCATGCACCTTACTCAATTTTGAGACAACAACTTTACATTCTGGTCCCCGTTCTCACTAGAAATGTCCCTGATACATGAAAGCCACCCATAGCACAGTACCTTGAGCCAATTATGTGAATAATGGGTGCTGACAGCTGCTTTGGCTCATCTTCCACAGTGGTGATCTGGGTCCCATTGCTCCTCACACAGGCATACACCGTGCAGGCTTCAATCTGATGGAGAGGAACAGGATGTTCACATATTCAGCTGCAGAAATTTTTCAGCTCCACTATTTGTTTAGACTTCCTCTTAACCCAAGATATAATTCTTTTCTATTTAAGAGATTCCATACAGCCAGGAAAATACTGCAGCTTTGAGATAAGTATATCTGCCGAAGATATACTGCACTGTATCACATTTTCCCACACCATTTTCAAAAGAAGGGTACATGCAGCCCTCTGGCACTAATTGCTGTTTTCTATTAAATTATCACCAAAAGAGTTGCAGTGAGCTTGTTTGACTGCATGTATATGTAGCCCCAGTATGCAATACTGAAAAAAATGTGCTTTCATTTGAGGCCTTGAGTAATCTTTCTATACCTACTATATATTCTGACATAAAAATAAAAATATTTTTCCTTAGTGTGTTCTATTCCTTCATGTCTATTTTGTAAATTAAAAGTAAGAAATGCAAATAGAAATTATGCAATTTTTTATGAAAACATGTCACAGAAATAAATTGATATTCCTTCAATTCTTGGGATTAAACTAAGAAAAGTGAAATAGGTAGTGAAGGATCATAACATTGTTTCTGTATTGTCGACAGGGAACTTACTTCAAATAAAAAAAGCATGAAAATGAAAAATAATGCAGTAAGATTACCAGTGAGATGCACATGCATCCAAGACAATATTGTTTGCAGGAAAAGAAGAAAAAGAATCAAAAGGAAAAAAAAGTAAAGGCATCTTCTTTTGGTTTTACCTATCACATTGATGCAGATATAAATACTAGCACAGCAGAAAAGAAGAATAATTAACATCTCAAGCAACAGAAGGTGGCCATGGTAAATTAATATAGAGGGTCTATAAGTGAGGCAGTATACTGAATTTGCATTGTTATTGAGAAAAGACAAATGTGTTTCCAAGTGGCATTCAGAAAGTCATATGTGTATTCATGGATGGAGGTTTGCTGCTTCAGAGGGGCTGGAACATGGAAATCTGTTACAGTGTGCCTGTTACTGTTTATTTATGGCATGGAGTAACTAGCTGCAAATTTTCAGAATTAAGTACACATGGTACTACTAAGTTTATCTCATATATAATAATGTAAACCAAACCTTCATGAAATAGACAGGAATAGTTACAATTAAGCGTCAAAATCCATTTCTTGTAGAGATTAATACAAAGTCAGGACAGAAAGATTTATTTTTTTATTATTTTTATTATTATGTTTCTGCCCACAGTATTTTGCCTTTCCCTAGGTATGTGACTAGTAAGGCAAAGAGAGAGAAAGGGAAAAGCAAAGAAAAAATGTTGCACATATTAAGACAATAGAAAGTACTGTGACGATTTCAGAGATCAGCTCTGCTGCCTCCTCAAAAGGATAAGGAAAAAAAAATTGATAATGGGGTGTCAAATGCAACATCATTATTTCACTGTACAGATATATCATGCATGCCTGATGTTTCTTAAACAATTGCAATTTTCTTTTAATGAGTAGGAGTAGAATCTTTGCCTCTCTGTAATATAAGTTGGGGCTTTGCTAATGCTGAAGCACAGAGCGTTTAAGGGAAAGTAAATGGAGTTTTGACACTTTGAAAAAGGAGATAATGGAAATTTGTGATGAAAAGTGTACACAAACCAAAATATGCTAAAAATAAATATATTCCTTGTATGGATATGCACACAAGCATCAGTGCAAACACATGTCCACGTGTATAAAGAAATTTACGAAACATTATTTTTCTTGGAAATCCAAGTAGAATTAAATCAGTAAAATTAAAGTATGTCACACAACCTAGAAAATATATTCTAACCTGAACATCATACACGGTGAAGGGAGACAAATCTGCCAAAAGAAAGGATCCTGGCTCGCTCATTCCAGTCTTGTACTGCTGGTTATTTACATAGACAGAGTAGCCTGTGACAACACCGTTCGGGTTTGAAGGCGATGTCCAGATGACACGTACAGCTGTACTGTTGATGATGACAACCTCTGGAGGGAACATGCCCTCAGGCTCTAGAAATAAAGGAAGAAACTGAATAAACTCCAGCTGTCTCTGCAAAAGCACTTGTTTAACCAAATGCAGATTAGTATTTAGGTTTAGCAAAGGGTTCACTGCTTATCTGCTTTCCTCTGATGAAGTTATCACAGTCTGTAGTCTTCTGTAAATTGGCTTATTATACTCTCAGTTAGAAATCATGAAAGCTGATGGTAAAATGCTTTATACCAGCAGCACAGTGTCAATCATCAGTAGTATGTGGCCAGTGAGATATGGTGATAAATTACTCACACATCTGCACTGCCAACATGCAAATATTATTTTTATGTCTCCCCAATCCTAATTCTTAAAAAAAGAAGGGAAAAAAAAGAATAGAAGATTTTGCTTTTAAAGCAAAACCTGAGACCAAAATACCTTATGTCTGATGGAACGTGACAATATCAGCCTTATAGATGAAGCAATATGCAATATTGCCATTATGTAAATGGTTTCAAATGTTGATTACTCTAGGTAATGATGAAGTCTAACACTTATTGAAAAAAAAAAAGAAGAAAAAAACCAACACCTTCCTTAGCGTTAAATTACATAATTATCTAAGCATGTCAGAAATAACTATGCAAAGGCCTATTTTTATCATAAGAAACAATCTTTACCAGTTGAAAAATTGCCCTTACCATCAATTCTATTTTATAAACAAAAGGTGCTGACCTTTGGCATGAGAAAGGAAATGGAATCCTCCCTTAAAGTGCTTTGCTAATGACCTGGAACACTTGCTTCTGAGGTAATGATATTATAATGTTTATAATGAGACTTTATAAAGCAAAAAGATTAGAAAGACCATTCTAAACACATTTCAGATGCACAATTTTTTTTTATTATTATTTTATCCTCAACCTCCACCCCCAGCTCTGCACTTGCCCACTGACATAGAAATGACTTATAAAGAATTTTCTTAGAGGCTGAACTTGCACTCAGAGTTTCTAGTGACTCAGGAAAGGCCTTATGTACATCTGTCATGTCAAAAGCATGTCACTTCACAGAGCAAATCTTTTAAAAAACCCTTTAATTGTTTCTAAATTCCACCATTTATTGATATGAACTCAGTTCCAAACTTAGTGCACACAGACAGGAACATGCAGGAGAAGATAAGAACAAACTGGGTTAATATCTGCTATTAGAGCTTTTGCTTCTGTCTCAGTGGGGCTGTTTATTGATCCACCACATGATGACAACCAGCACTTAAGCATTTTAACGTTTTAGACCTTTTTCCTTTTATACCGGAAATTTTATAATGGAAGGATGACTGATCTCAACCCTAACAAAAATCAATCAATTTCATTCTCAGATTTTAAGCTAACCAACCTCCATCTGAGGTAGTCACATGCACAACTTCACTGTTGATGCTGTGGACTCCGTTAAAAACTTGAGAAAATATCTGATACTCTGTGTTGGGCTGCAAATCATCTATGACTACAGAGTTTACATCAGCCTGGACCCTCAGAGATCTTCTCTCATCAGTAGAATTCAAGAAGAGGGTGTAGTAAACAACATCTCCTTGTAAATCCTGCAGTGCTAGGAAAAGAAAGGAAAAACATTGGGACATCAACTGGAAAATTTTCATTCAGCAAGTTTCTTATCACCAACATTCATTGTGAAGAGTAAACCAATTTTTATGCAGAACCTCTTATTTATAAAAAATGAAATATTCCATCAAGTGCCTCCAATCTCACCCATTGAAAGAGTGACACAGACTGCTCTCCCTAATATATCAAAATCATTAATGGTTCATCATCCTACCCAACACTGGAGAAAGCTTTCTTTCTCTAGACATCCCCATGAAGACAATGGAATAAAAAAATTAATAGGCAAAACCCACTGCAAGGAGTGGGGTGCAGGTCTTTTTGCTCCTTCCCTTCAAACTACACTTCCCAGAGCCCACTCCAGTCCTGTGTTATTCCTCTAGCCATGAATAAAGGACCTGTGCCTATGCCATAAATTTCACTGACATTCAGCTTTACCCAGATGGCATTTTGGCCATTCACAGTACAGTGAGAAGCTATGTGTTATTGTTTCAGAACAAGCATGAGCACATAATCTATATTTAAAGCTGTAATACACCCTGAAGCATTAAAAATACAGGGCAAAAACCCCAGATCCTCACATTTCTTTGTAAAACATATTCTACCCAGCACTAACTTCCCCAGAGAAAGACAAAAAACAGCACAGTTTTCAGGCTACACAGGGAATGATATTCACTGGTCTGAGCTGATGGATAAGAACAGATTCCAGGCAAGTCTTCTCCATTTTAGTGACTCAGATGTCATCTGTTATCTTATCTGTCCTTTGTCAAACAGTTTAAGTTCAGGTCTGACTAAATGCAACTTCTTTTCCACTAGGCATCGAGATGAAAAGTATAATTACAATAAAAACTGTAAGCACTAACACAAAAATCTTGAAATGACACACCATGCTACTGAACAGGACTCAGCTCACTGAGGCAGAGCACTGATAAAAGCCAAAAGCTTTTTTTCAGACTTAATAATATGTGGGTTTGTCATTGAAACTCTTAATCAAGAATAATACACTATTTTAAGTGGTACTGATACAAGGCCTAAATCCGTAGAAGTCAGAAACTTTCAGTAGGGAAAGACAGCAAGGCAACTTATGTTGATGGCTCCCAAGTTCCCAAAGAAAACAAAAAACTAATTTAAAAACTAATATTATAAAAAAAGAATGAAACACTGACAAACAGAATAGTTAATGTGCTTATTTGCAACATAAGAAGTAATAAAATATGATAAGGTTTTTAAATAATGAATGGCCTCATCTTGGTGTTTAACTTCTACATTCACAAACATATATGGAGGAAATTTTTAAGATATGAATGAAAATAAAACCAGATTGCGTTACCTACATCTAGAAGGTCAGGGGTTTAGATTACCAAGGTAATGAAACTTCAGTGAGCTGCTTCAGATCTATTACATTTGTCAGTTTTTATAAGCATGCTCACTTCAGGCATGCAATTATAAAATAAAGAGACTACATTTGTTGCAATTCAGCACCCAGTCCTTACAATACCATTTGCATTTAAGTCATGAAGAAATTCCCCTCTGCTGTATTAACAAACCAGCTAGAGAAACTGGCTAAACTCATTTTAAGGAGCAGAGCATAAAGAAAGAGAATCTTCTCATTGTGAAGGAATGTAGATGTAAATTTTTATACAAAGGGATGAAAATAGGCCACAAAGACAACAGGATTTTGTGTAGTACTGCTTTAGACATGTCTCACGAGTTTGCATTAACTATATCTTCATTTTCACTATTCTCACTCTGCAGAAAGAGCATATAATAAATACAAACATGACTGAGAAAAAGCACAATGTGCACTTTTTTTTTCCTATTTCTTTCCTCTCCTTTCAAGGACATTTAGGTATATTATAAATCAAGGCAAGGACTGTGTTTCCTCTGAGAGCAAGGCAGGCCATGGTAAGTGATGGCAGGTTAACATCTAGTTACTGGAATAAATACTAAGCACACTTACTTGGTTTTGACCATTCCACTTCCACGGCAGTGTGATTAACAGCACGTGCAACGAGGACACTTCCCTTCTCTGGTAATCCTGCTAATGTAGTAGCTATCACTTCTTCACTTGATGTATATCCTACCTCATTGTGCACTATGAGCTTGTACTCATATGTTGTGTACCTAAGACATTTTAAAAATAATTAAATGGAATGAAAAATGCAGACATAGAAAATATTTGCTGTAAACCTTCTGCCTGTGCCAAAGTTTTGCTGTTTCTTCTCCCCCTGCACAAAAATTCATCTTTATGGGATGCACCAATGAAGACTTCATAAGAAGCATCTATTTTGTGGAAATTATTCAGCATGATTAACATGGTAACAAAAATAAAACACAGTATTTCACTTCTTCATAGTTTTAGCTTCTGAGGTGTTGAGAGATTATAGCTCAATTCAATATGTAATTACAGCGGTGGCAACCTGCCAAAATTTGGATCAGTATTTAATCAAATGAGGCTTTTTTCCTCTTTTGGGAAACCCACTGATTTTAACTTGCATAGTCTCATTTGTAAAAGGGATTCACCACAGAGTCAGGACTCTTCCACTACAAAAACACCCCAAAAAAGGCACCTAGGAGTTTAAACTCATTTAATAAAGTAATTTTCCTCAGAACTGTGCATATTCCAATTACACAGATTTATTAAAAATTACATGTGTATTTAGTAAACCAAGTGACCGTCACGTCATCATTTCTTCCCTATAGCAAAAGTCATACTAATGTACTTTAAGTGGGATTTCATAATCTCAAATTTAATTTCCTCATAAAAAGCCTCCCACAAAACTGCACAAAGACAGAAACTCAGGATCATCTTGTTCGAACTTTCACTGAAGCTGAATTGGGATAATTGTCTACAGATACCAGATACAATAAAGAAGCATGCAATAAATGCCTAATATTTAGAGATTTTAGTGCAAAAATTACTCACTCACACTGTATATTTACTTTACTTTTTGTATTTATTTTAGACACTTTACTATAACACACTGATTTTTAAAAGAGCTAAGCTTTAGCAGTCCCACTGAGAAGAAAGCAACTTAACGGGAACTCACTAGCTCCAAATCTAACTCTAAGCATTGACAAACAGGGAAAATATACAAAACACATTTCCTTTCTCTCTCTGCTTCTTCTGTCACTTGCAGACATTTAATTTTTTCTTGGACATTGTAGCACACATACAATAAAAGAAAAAAGAAAGTACTCTATTCTTGGAATTTACTGATGAAAATTTGTGATTCATTTTTTTGATCCATATTTCCAACAACGAATATCAAATGAGTATGTTGTAGCCTGTTAGAAATGAAGAAACCATCTGACAAGATCAGTAATTCTGAAACATGCTTAAAGTATCACAAATTAAAATAAATGCTGATATATGAATTTTCTTTTGGGAAAAATAATGCTTGAATGCTTGAGCATCTTCTCTGCAGCCACAAACTCCTGAGCTGTTAACTGCAAAAACATAGCTGCAGGTTGCAGAACCTTCCCCAGGAGAAGTGTTCAGGTGTGTCCAAGGGTTAGGCACACTTTTTTGGCCATAGCTGATTCAACCCAAAATGTCATGGTGCTTAACAATTGGTCACTGACGCTCTGCCTGAATGTATTGCCACCTCTGAATTTCTGCCATAACTGCTACACAAACAAAAATATGCTGCTGCACTAAAATATGCAAACCTAAAACCAAGGACAACTCTTTGCAGACTTCTGAGCATGGCTGAGAGAAAGAAATGGACACTTGGGCAGGAGTGGTACAAGAACAGCTCCGTGAGCAGTTATTGCAACAGATGGAAAAGAGCAGAGACTTTCAGCAAGTAGGCCGAAGCAAGCCAGAGGCAGCAGCCCTCAGCTTGCGTCAGTGTGTCTCTGACAGGAGCAGAGGTCACGTTCTCCTGCTTCCCATTGTGCTCAGGAGGGATGCTCACTCAATTTTTACAGAAGTAGAAGGAAAGAACCGATATTTGAAGGTCAGTGATTGACTGGAGCTTTCATAAAGCACACCAGCACACAGAACACACACACCTAGAAACCATCCATGAGGGTTTTCCTGAGACTTTACTTAGAAAAACCCAATGCAGAATTCATGCTGAATCTTCCATTACAATTTCTTCATTTGTGTGTTTTGTCTTAAGGAGCAATAGCCTTGACATTAGGATATAGAAACTAAGGTTGATCAAGAGTAAATGTCTTGCTCTACCCCACACAGCAGGTCTGTTACATACTGAGGAACAGAGCACACACTCTACTTCCCCTTTCTAAATAGCCTGCATTTAATGGTGATGAAGCTAATACAACAAAATCAGGTGAAAAAACATTGCTGAAAACAATTTTCAGGTGTTTCCCTCAAACATGCATCCTGCCTGTGCTATAATTTTGACAACACGCAAATCTACAGCATCTGTACACATAAATCTAAGTGGTTTGATTGCATGAGCATATCGATGCTGAAATTTCATATGACTTTTATTTTCATTTCGTTTTGAAAGCAAAACAATGCATGAGTCAAGAATGACACACTAATAATAAATCCCTGCATATTAGAATGATTAACACCAAAGATGATGACAAAAAATATTTCATTACATAATTAATATGTTCACTACATAAAGACACAAGAAATACTTTGAACTATTAAACATACACTATACAAAATGCCAGCATTTGTTTTTATAGTTTTTGTAATCTCACCTGCTAAGACCCTTATCTTCATAAAACCACTGAGTTCCTGAGTAAATATTGTGCCACAGATTTAAATCTTCAGGGGGATTTGATGCAAGTGGTTGCTGGATTTTACGTCTCAGGAGCTCATATCTAACACAAAAGACAAGCAGAACACCAGGATTATCTCAACTAATGTTATTACACACACAAAAAAAAGAACCCAACCAGGTTTTTTTTTAAAGCCACACATTATTTTGTTGTTACAGCTGTAAACTTCCTGAGATAAACATTCTTTTTAATGTTTTGTGCTTTAAAATATTCAATTACTAAAAAAAAAATGAAACTAATTTGAAAACAGAAAATGAAGCATTTCCACTTGAAAAAAACAAACTAGTTTATTCAATGATTTATGGATTTTAAACTTTCTGAAAATGTTATCACGAGCAAGTCCAAATAGCCCATAACAGTGTCTTATGCAGACTTGTGTGATAAGCACAGGTTGCTCCAGAACATTAAATGATTATGCCTCTTTCTTGCAAATGTACTGAAACAAAGAGCACTGCCATTATTATTTTACTATTAGTAATAGCTTGTGTGCCTTTGTACTTAATGCGTTTGCAAATAACCACAGTGTAAATTACAGGAGAAAACAGGCACAGAATGAGTTAACTGTTCCAGCCATCTGTACACCTTAGCAAGGCACCTTTGTGTTTGGGTAGAAATTCATGATGTGAGCTTGAAAGACCAAATTATTTCATCCTGGTTTTAATTGGTATCTGAAGCAGTATTCCTGTCTCTGTTCCAAACAGCAGGTCAGCCAAAGCCCATCTTTCATCAGGTCAGCCATGAGACTGCCTGATTTGGAAAACATGCTTTCCACCCAGGCTGCATCACACACTCTCCATCATCTTTTATACAAAACCTTTATGGAATTTAACAAAAAAATTAGATCACTCAGTATCACAAACTAAACGGGATAATATTATAATTTGCGTTTCCTAATCATTCTAGGGATTACAAAGGAAACTACACTCTACAGGAAACAAAATTAGATATATTTGTTCAAAATCTTTAGGATTATTACTCTTTATTACATTCCACAGGACTGTTTAATTTATTCTTTCAATAATTGTTTCAGTTTGATACTCCAGCAAATTAGGGTAATATGCATATATATTCCTTTAAATACATAACTTGATTCTCTTATGTGCTGAGCTGCTCTATTTCATCTTGTCCCTGCCTCCCACTCTGGAAAGGCACTTACAGCTAAATTCTAGACAGAAGTACGTCGCACTTAGGCAGATTTAAACACTCTCATTTTAAATGCACATTTGTGAAAATGTTTCCGTGTTTAATTGTTCTGCAGAATACCTTGGTGTGGGTCACCTCTCTGTTGTAATTATCACACTGACCAATGGCTTTGTGTGTAATTTGACACTTCTTTAAGTTAAGATCATCTCCAGTCTGATAAGGACATGTTAGACAATACCAGCCCAGATTTAACAGGTACTGCACACAGTGATTTAATGTTGCTTCAAAACCAGAGATCAACTGAGATGCTCTTATGAGAGATCTGACACTTCCTGTGCTCATAGCAGCTAGGGAGTACATGCTTAACTCCCAACCACTTTTGCCCTTGAGTTTAGGGAATAATCCTCAACAGGTACAGCAAACATTGTGCCACTTAGTGATGCCAAACTGAATTACTGCAGAAATTCAGATTATAACTTCAGAAATTAAATAGCAAAAACTAATTAAACTCCAACTCTGTCAAAAAAAATCAGATGACTTTATAAAAAGAACAGCTCTCATATGAGTGGTTCATCAGTGTCAACCCAAAGACAGATCATTACAGCTTTATAGGAAACCATCCTGGCATATTCTGTCTAATATATTTCATAGACGAGTCTTGAAAAACATCAAATCTTTTTGAACACTGAGTGGCGATCATGTGTAAATCACCCCCACTGGCAGCTGCTGCTGCTGCTCTGCTTGCTGCAGACTTCTTGTTCCATCATGCTGTACAGAGCAGCTGCTTCAGTGGTTGTTCTTGTTGAGGGCAGCATGGCACACCATGAAAGAAATGAAATCTGCAGATGTAGGTCGTGCTGAATTACTTCAATAATCTATGGTAAAATGGTCATGTTGTTAACCCCAGAATAACAGACACCGCTTTTCTGAAACTTCAGATTTTACTGTAGAGCAATCATCATTTCATTCAGTTGTAGTGTGCCCTAATTAAGCCTGAAGAAAAAGTCAAGCTACTGTGCTGTAATAACATACGCAACTGAAACGGCATTACATGATAATTATTGAACCCATCAGTGCACCTAGAAGAGAGCTACTAACCAGAACATATGGACTACAGAGCTGTAATTCCATGCACAATGTTTCACGATACGTTAAAGCACTAGAATTAAAGATTTGACATTTTTTATTGAGTATATATAAAAATATATTTGTCTTTATAAACCTTTATGCACTCAAATCCATATTTCTTTAATGTATATCTACACACACACACTCAGTATTCAACATTCAAGTCAAGATTCCCATCCACCATTCTAGACAAATCTCAGAGGAGATTCCTTTCTTTGGCTCTTGTGGTGAAACCCAGTCTGCTGTACCCAGCACTTCCTTGCACTTCCTATTTTGGCTACGCCCTCACACTTCTAGCCCTGCAGCTTCCATTTTTCTCATGCACTGTCTTATTTAAAATTTCTTAATCACTTAATTTTTTAAGATTATTTCTGTCATCATCCTTCCAAATGGTCACTTTCTCTTCATGTGGAATAACCCAGAGTATTGAGAATATTGGATGTATTAATTACTGATGTTTACAAAGATCTCTTCTTTTTCTTGTCATTTTATTGGTGGAACTTGTTGCTTGAACTCGCCACCAAAAAGTGGCCAAATGCTGCAGCCCAAAACACTTATGACTTTGCAAATATCCTGTGCTTGCTCCTTCTGGTTTTTCACACAGCACTGATGTGAGACCCAGAGCCTTCTAGCACAGACAATACACTTGCCCTGAATAATCCTGACTCTTCTCTGAGCCCTAAAGTGGTATTTTAAAAAATCCAAAATTAAGAGATCACATGAAGAAGTCTGCATCACTCAGAATTTTCTGAGTCAGATTTAGGTAACAAGGAGCAAAGTGCTCTCTCAGTCTCTGCTTACCTCAGATGGGGACCATTGGGCCTTAGCGGTGGCTGCCAAGAGATGGCAATAAAGGATTCGCTGATTGGAGTCACAGACAAGGGACTGACACTCTGAGGAATTGTTGGGGGTGTGGTGACTCTTGTGGGCAGACTCTCGGTGCAGCCCCCCAGGAAGCCATCCCCTGCAGTGCAAGCTATCACCGTGACCGAGTAGTTGGTGTAGGGAACCAGGTTGGTCACCAAATGGCTCAGCCGCGACGAAGGGTTCCCAGCGATGACAATGCGCGGGTCAGGCATGCGGATCTCGTAGTTCAGGATCTCTCCGTTCGGAATCAGAGGAGGCCTCCAGGAGACCTGGAGGAGGAGGGGGGAAAAAAAGTAAAAGAACAGATTTCTGACAGTCACATTGCAGAAATACAGACACAGCATGCTTCAGATGGACACAAGCAGGATCTGAAGATGTTCTTATCAATCAAAACAGACTTTTATTTTTAAAGAAAAATCAGCTAGAAATCTAATCTTTAATTTTAGTGAGGTACACAGTACCAGTTGTAACCATCAAAAAATCTATTATTTTGCTTTACCAATAAAATGTGAACACTCCACATCACCCAAAATTCCATGAGAAGCTCAGATGCATTAGCAGAAGTACAATACTTATCGTAAGTATCACTGTCACTTATTTTCTTAGGGTGCATTACCTGGCATGCTTGACAGAGTAATAACAAATTTTACTTTGTGTTTCCACAATTTTCAAAAAGATGGAACTGCATTAACTCCTATAGGAAAACAAATGTTTCTGCACTCTTCATATAATGAAATAGGCAGGTTTTCCCTTTTATTTTCAATCAACAAATTACACTGTAAGTATCAGACAAAGAACAGGGATGATTTTCCATTTTAAGAACTATAAAATTATACTAAGAGAAAATTTGATTGCAAAAAGATTGGAAGTTACATACAGTATTTATGTTTTCTATAGATGTATACACACACATGCATATACATATATATATATATATATATATATACACTGCTATTCTTACAGTGGTTTTGTTCTTACTGAACTGAGGTAAGGTGAGATTTGTTAAGTTTTTAGGGGTTTTTTGAGGCAGGGGTCATAAATATATATATTTATTCTTAACAGCTCCACTGAAAAATCACACATAAACAATTGCACTACAAAGTGCATGAACGTTCTTTATTTTCAATAGTGTTCTATTAACGTTCTAATTTCAATAATGAAATTATTTTTTAAGGCTTTTTGCCATGCTACCACGATAGACGGGCCTTCAGACTGGCACAACAAGGACATGTAACCTAACTTGTATTAGGAATCTCAAAGTTTCATAAAGGTAGTGTAAAAGCATCTGTCAATACTCATTTCCCTAGAAATCCCAGTGCAGGAAGCACACGAGCTTTGCTTTGCTCTGGGACTGTTTTCACCCACTCATCTATAACAATTGCTGTCTCTTTTCCTCCCAGGCATGAGATAATTAAGAATTGAATACAACATAGAAAAGAACACAGAAATGGGAAAAATCTAGATATGCCTAAAACCTAGGTATATGTCTAAAACCTAGGTAAAATAAAGAAGATACTGACGTGTTAAACAGTAATACCAAAATACTTTAGTTTCAGTTAATTTGAACGTTTTCCTTAATTCTCTTAGTCTTCAAAAGAACCATCTTTAAAAATGTATATGTACAATTACACAGGGCCATGTAAACAGAGAAGCTTGATTTATAAAATGATTTTTTTTTAAATGGCATTACAAAATGTTATATTTTAGGTACAGAAGGACCTCTTGGGCCATCAGACTTGTAAGAAAGCTGGCAGCAAAGTGCTGGAGAAAGCTGAAGGATTTTGATAACAAATTCTGGAATACTATTAAACAGAGAATTAGAAACAGGGTGATCTTGAGTAAAGACAGCAAAACCAAGATTATTGGTGCCCACATAGGAAAGGCTTAGCTCTGGCTAATTATCAAATGCTGCATTCAGATTTCTGTTGCCTCTGGCCCCAAATCATGTTCGAACAAATAGAGAAAATACCACTGATAAAGCAGCGCAAAATTTCACACAAGGTAGGAATTGACTCTGCACCATTCTCACAGACATTGAGCAGAACTGTCTTTCTGAAGTATTTCGTGTGATCTAGTGATAAGCTTAGTAAAAAAAAAGAATGGATAATTAGCACAGACAACAGAAGAAGTTTTCAAGTACAAGTATGTGCTGGTTTTAGCTGGGAAGAATTAACTTCATAGTAGAATGGGGTTAGTATGGGACTGTTTCAGATTTGTGCTGAGAACAGTGTTGGTAACACAGGGATATTTTTGTTATTGCTGAGCAGCTTTTACAAAAGGTCAAGGCCTTTTCAGCCTCTCACCCCGCAACAGTTGGGATGAGAGCCCTCTCTTCCCACAATAGCTGGGTAATAGAGCAAGAGGCAACGGACACAAGTCAAAACAAGGGAAGTAAATGCAAAGAAAAGTAAGTGATACACAGCCAGAAACTTTCATGTCTAAACCTAAAAAATTACTCTAACACAACTTGAGCAAGATTCACCATACCATGTAACCCCTTCACATAAAGGAACAGATTAATAAAAGAGAACAGAGGCTGCTCCATAACCTCAGCTCCTGATTTTCACCCACTGTGTGCACTAGCTGGTAACACCTTCAAAAACTCCCAGGTGCTACTTCACAGTATTTGTTGTGCTCTAACAAGTACAGCAGCTCATACTGTAAGTAACAGATATGCTTTGTGGTACTTACAGTGGGAAATTTCTTTAAATTCTAATATTTTTTTTGCCCAGAGAGAAATAAAAACCATTCTGAACAAAGAGTATATTCAGCCAGCAGCACACACAGTGCAACTTACTTTTGTCTGGGTATAGATATCTCACACAAAGATATGAAGATCTGTTGTTGCTGTGGTTAATAATTAACTAAGTAGTGGGAGAACCAAGGATAGTCCCTAACCCTGCTGTGTCACTTGAGCTGCTTAGAATTACCTGTGTCACCAGGGAATGGCAGGACATGCAATCCTTCACAAACATCTCTTGTCAAGAGGCAAGGGACTGCCTGACCCATAAATGAAGATGATGGAGCCAGCCTGGTTAACACACACATGGCACTACTGGACCTCTTCTCCTCTTGGACGTGCCAAGGTTTGAGGTAAGAGCTTGGCAATGCATGAAAGCAGGAAAGCTCACTAGACAGGCTGTGTTGGAAGCAGTAACAGTTTGTTCATTGATTTGAAGCTCAGCACTGAGACCATGAAAGAGGATACCCATGAGGAAGAGAGAATAAGGTAACTACTGGGAGAGATTAACTGATTCAATGTAATGACTCTGGAAGCTTTCATTTAAAGATCAAAGGACCTTATTTTCTCCACCACAAAATTTAAAGAGACAGAAATTAGCCATTTTCCCCCCATTAAACAGTTATAACCTTGGAATTTTTTTCCTTTTTTGACAGCAGTTGGAACCCTGCAACTTAATTCTGAGCTGTCTGAGGAGAGGCATTGGCACATACAAGCTGTTTTACTGTTCGGGCCTGGTTTCAACAGTTTGTTTTTAAATCAGTGTGTTTGGCTTCATTTTATTCTCATTTCTCCTAGATACTGCTTGTAACCTCTACAAACAGAATGTAATAAATACACTACTGAGAGCTTTTCACTGTTGGTCTCAAAGCACATTGTAAGTCTCAAACTGCAAATATTATTATTCCAGTTTTAGAGATAGAAAGACTTAATCCCAGACTAAATCACATATGAGAAAGAAGAAGCAAAACTCCAAACAAAGACCTGTTACCCTAATTCTGCATTCCAGCCACTGGACTAGTCCTCTGACAATCTCCCAGCTGCCCCAGAATAGTTGGGAGAAGAATTTATTCCAAAATGCTTATCTGTCTTAACAGAAATTACTGTGGCTTCAATCAAGAGCCAGGATCATACTGGAAATGCAAATTCTGAGAAAGGTCACTGATAGTTCTGCTCATAAACTTTGCAAATGAGTTACACCCAGCTGCAGCAAGGACTACCACAGAAGAACAGCATGATCAAGTTTGCAGTAACAGATTGCTGCTACAAAAACTCCTAGGACTTTGCTTGAGTAGTGGGAAAAACAAAAGAACATTTATGATCCTAAACACCAACACTAGAGAGTTTCAACTTTATCAAAGGCAGAGAGATGATGCTGATGAAACCCCACTGTATAATCCATACCAAATGAGCAAGCTGTGCAAAAAATCACAGTCCTAACATGTGGAAAACCTCTAGTGTGCATGTTAAGGTTGTTCCTATGGGTGTTGGAATATCTAAGTCACTCAAGCAGCACTTATGTGTCAAATGACCCAAGGTCTCCCTGACCTTAGCAGCATTACAAGGCAATCTTCACACAGGGATTGATTGCTCCTAAACAACCTCCCTGATGCACCAGGCATACCTGCACACAACTGGAAGGGTGGTGAACGAAGTCCAAGCCCTTTTTTGCCCTTTCCCAGCATGAAGCTGTTACCTGGGCGTGCTACGTCTCTCTTTAGCAGACACAACTTACGAATTAGGCTCTCTCAAAATTATGTGCTGGGGTAACTGCAGACTGAAGTGTTTGGAGAATGAAATAGTACAAGGGAGTTTTAACTTGGAACAGAGGAAGGGTCTTCATAGCCTCATTCTCTGCCACACAGTGACCTGCAGAGGAGGAATGCTGAAGGATCACCTCACTGTTAGCACTGACTTCAGTGACCTTGGAGTAATTAGCATTGCATCCAACATTCTGTAATCAGAATCAACTCCCAGGACAGCAAACATTAATGTGTGAGACAAAAAACACTAGCTCCAGAACATGTGCCTATAACTACTTCTGTGGGAAATGGAAAATGGATAAAGAAAATACCTTCTTTGTCATGCATGATACTCAAACTGTAACTACAGGGTATGTTGCTTTAAATGTATCAGTGATATCTGTTCCTTACAGCTGAAATCTTTCTCCTGCGCATTTTAATCCCAGCCTATTTACAGAACAGGTATTTAGCAGTCCACTATCCAACTTCTGGGCTAATGAAGAACAGAAGACAACCATAAAAATAGAGACTTGTTTATTTGTGTTTGCTCACTTGCATATCCAATTTAGTAGCGAAATTTGAGAGATAGCTTCCAGAAAAGTTTATCATTGTTGCAATAAATGATAATCTACCGTACTGAAAGAGTACAGATGGCAACTCTTGAAGATACTGTGACAGCAAGCTAATGGCATTGTTCAATCTGGAGGGTGGAATAGCAGCTTTCTCTGCTTCAGGTTCTTCTATGCAAAGAATGGAATGGCAGGTGAACAGCAAAGTAAGACATTCATCGCTCTGGGTAAGAACAAACATGAATGACAACTGAATTAAAAAGCCTAAAACCCTTCCTCAGTCAGAGAACTCATGAGGAAATACTTCACAAAAATAATCAATCCATGGAAAATCTATGACATTATTGAATCAATATACAAAACAAACAAACAAAAAAAAAAAGAAATTAGAATAGCAACTAGGTGCCACGGGATCACCACAGCCCTTCGTTCCTCACAGGTAACATATATAACATATATTAAGAGAGAAGTAATAATAATTCTTTTTTCTTTTTCTCATTTTTTAGCTAATCAAATTGCAGGAAGTTTCTTTAAATGATGTTATCATGAAGGAATAGCACAGCACAAGAACTTTATGTCAATAAGGTATTTATTCCATCCAACCAGGAGGAGACCATTCTCTTGTAAACTCTTTGCAAACACTAAAAAGAAAAAAAAATATTTCCCCTGGAGAGAAACATCAGGATTATGCACAACTCATGCCAACTTCTACCTTGAGAAAAAAGTTACATGAAGGATGACAGGAAATGGCTGCAGTTTTTATCTGTTAGTGATCCAGTTGGTGGCAGTCATCAGTGAGGGGGAGCAATACAGGCCATATGAGGCAGCAAGTCTCTGGTGAAGCCAATAATTAAGACTGCAGCTGCCTTCTCCAGGCCAGAATCCCCAAGGAAGAACCCCAGCAGGAATTCCCAGCAAAAGGGAATTCCTCCTACCAAAAGTTATAAGGCCAAAGTTGGAATGTTTGCATAATACAGTTAATTTAGTTCAGTGTACCATCCACGTAATGCCTTTCTTACAAAAGAACTCCATCAAATAATTATTCACTGTGTAAATTAGCCTCTTTCTCAAGCCGCTCAACCTAGCTACATTCCTGAATGTCATATCCGTGTGAAGTGTGAGATTGAAGCAGCACAGCAATTGCAAGCCTCACAAGAAAAGGAAACAATTTCTTTTCTACTTCTCTACATTAGGGTATAGCAAATCTTGTGTAACAGGAATAATGTTCATGGCATTGGCATATACTAAATAAACGGCTTTTGCAGTTGCTGAATGCCTCCACTTCACTTTGGCATTTAATCAGCCACAAAAGCAGTTTATTGCGCATTATACTCCGCTACCATGAACATTATCAATTCAGCAAATATTAAAAAATATCATGCAGGTGTCACAGAAATGGGTACTTTAAAAATTATCGATGGCCTTACGCTTTCTGTTGCTCAAAGGAAAGCAAGTTAAATGTTATGGAGAGATATTGGTCCATTCTGATTAAAATGGAATGTTAAAGGAGCACACACATATCAGAACTGTTTATCCTGAGAGTGACCTGCTGTGCTGATACTCTCCTCCTTGCAGAGTGAAAGCTTTTGCCTATGAAAATAAGCTGTATACTCAAGTGAGTACTGTCCTGGAGCACTTTGAATTCTTCACATCCTCAAATAATTTTTATTGATTCAACGACTAAAATAAAGGAATGGAAATATGTTTCTCTTTTTTTGTAAATTATCTCTGTTTTCAGTAGAAATAAATATTTGCACTCATGGTTTAGGGATTGGTTGCACTGACAGCTGAAATCCTCTATTGATTTGCTACTGTGGCTTGGTAAAGGAACCTCTTGCTAATCTTTCCCACAGCGCCCTTCCAATACCTCCTGCTCTAACTTGGGAGGACAGCTCTCTCTAGGGTGAGAGGTAATTAAAATCTCCTTCCCAAAGAGATGCCTCATTTTCCACCCTGTACTTAAGAGCTGCCATTGCAGACACTGAGGTAAGAGCACTGTACAGCACGAAGGACTCCACAAATTTCATTTGAACACCACATAGGTGATATATGCACTACAGGTGTGCTGGGCTTGAGCTACTCAGGAGGGAAAGTGAGCCTTTTTAGGACTCTTACAGGCACCAGTGTAAAGCAATTCCATATGAAATCCAACTATTTCCACACAGGAAAACATTTCAACCACTAAGAGGCAATCCTTACAGAATACTGCACAGTTTTTCTATCTGTTCAACTAGCAATTTCTGGGATGAAGGGACACAGCGACTTTACAGATCTCTACCCTAGTTCTAGAGAATTTGGGCAAAATCCCTGAACATTTTGTGAACAGGTGCTTCCTTGTTCTTCTTGTCCTCTCCCAGTAAACAGCAGTCACACAAGACCGCCTCAGTGACACAATGAAGCTCTGAATGCTCTCCGAGCCCTCCTACACTGACATGAATTTGCCATAAAAATGCAGGGAAGGAAACAACACCACCTCTAGCAAGCTAATCCATTTGACAGATCTGTAAGAAGACCGACAAGCAAGATGAAATCCCAGTCGCTTCCTCTGTTGCTCCCATCTGCAAACAAGCAGAAGGCGAGAAAACTGCTGGGTGCAGCAAGCCTTGTCTATTATCTCGTCGGTGATGAAGTGCAATGAGCTCTTATGCAACTACAGCTTTGCTTCAATTTTTTAAAGAGAGAAGAAATAATTTATTATTAGAATAGTAAATGCTAAAAAATTAAATAAATGTCCTGCTGACCTGGACAAGCGAGAGAAATTTTAGGTTTTTAAAAAGTCTTAGAATCTTAGAAATCAGAACTGAAGTAATATCTCAGCCATGGAATACTCTCTGCACAGGAACTGTACCAAGTGTTTCTGACTTTCTATCACTTACGATGAATATAAAATGGAACAACTTTAGGTAAATTAAAATACTTGATAAATACAATTATTTATGTCGATAGCAGCAAAGAACAGTAACAATTCTCTCTGTTCTGTAACAGTAACAGAGAGAATTTAGAAGAAGAATACTCAGGAGTGAATATATTTGGGGAGATATATACGTAAGTCACTTTTCTCAATGCAATGCTGCCACCTAAACTATTTTGAACATGTTAACTTAAATATTTAAAATTAATGAAAATTTACAGTAAAACCAATTAGTAGAAATAAAAACATCCAGGCTTCAGCATCTTTGACAAAAATTGGTCTTAACAGATCTGAAAATTATTTATCTCCCGGTTGAAAAAAACAAGTCTGAGTCTACACGAGCAGCAGTGACACTAAATTTGACCACCATTCATAGAGGAGTTCATACAGTTTGGACATTAAAGGGCTTTAAAGAATTTTGAATATTAATGACAGGCTGGGAAAAAAGAAGGAAAATAAGCATCTGAACTCTTCAGTAAGAAAGGGAAAACAAATTTAAAAACAATGCTGTATTGAAATTTAATTATTATAGATGGAGAACTGCATTGCCTTAATTCAGATTTCAGAAGAAATAAATGACCCAACTAACTTTCAGTATTGGTAGGTTACTTAATCTTGGAGTTGAGAAAAATACAATAAAATTACAACTGAACACAGGCGTCTGATCTTGGGAAAAGACATCCAGTAAAGAATGACACAATCTCTGATAACCCACAGGCTTTTAAAACTAGGATTGAGTGCTGAATGCACATGGAGAAAAAAAAAACAGGGGTAAGATATAAAATTATTATGTTCTTACCACGTTAACTGGAGCTTCAAAGGTTGCAGTAAGTCTCTGTGCTCAGAGTTGAAGCCAACATGAAAAAGCTCACTCAGTGAAACGTGGACATGTGGGGAAGCACGCAATTGAACTAGAGCTGCTATTTACTCAGCATTGCAGCTTCTGGCAAATCCATGAAAAATGCTTTACTATAAATTGTGGGGAATATTAAGATATATCTACAGAAGTACAGAGGGCAGAGTCCTGGAAGTAGATTGCCCTAATCTTCAATAGCAGTCTGGCAATTCATCATAATTACTAGTGGTCAATCGTTATTAATTCCTACAGTAACCATTGTACTCATATTGAACTGATTTGCAATTAACATGGAGGTAACATGCAATTCCTTAGATATTAAAACATAATTTCATAAGCTCAGGATTTTTTTGTCTAATAGCGAATAACATTTTTTTATAGTTTAAAATTATGTGTGAACAAAGAAAAAATATCAGCATTCGTTTACTGCTGAAATTCATACCCTCAAATTATTCAGATTGCATTGGTAACACCACTCTGTTTACCTTTTGAAAACACAATGTATACCAAAAAATAATAAATCTAACAGATGAACTTCAATCTTATGCAAATGTCCTTTGTTTTGTGCTCTGGTGAGCAAGCTACTGTACCAATACTTTTGGCATTAGTACAAGACTGAATCCATGGAAGCATGTGTGTATTTACACAAAAGAGGCTTCTAAGCTACAAAAATCCCTCTTGTTTGGTTACACTAATTTCCCTTGAATGAAGTTTGTATGCAAGCCAAAACAATGGTAGTTATCCTGTCCTCTAGAGTTCATTCCCAACAGAACGATGTGAATAATTGAAAACTTCCTATGTAGTCCTGTAAGACTCGTCTTTCGTAAATCAGGAGAACAAAAATGCTATTTTTTCTTCATTAGCCATTAAAAAATCTGATAATTATACAGACTTAAGATTTAATTCTAGAAAAAAAATCTTTTTTACTTCTTAGTATTTTAATGAAGTCTTGAAATTTTGGAGACGGTAGTAGGTAATTTTCTGATCTGATTAGGGAGTTAAAAGTAATCTTTTAAGTTTAATATTGAAAATACATCAGGTGTGTAAGGAAAAAAATGAACTGGAATATAATGCCAGAGGCTGGTGTAAAAAAAAATAAAAATTGAAAGGAGTCTAATACTTTTGAACCAAAGCACAGACACCAATTATTCAACTACCCCTGCAGCAGTCTGTTGGCTCAGCCAGTAGATGTCTCTCTTAAATACACAGTTGTTACAAGAAAAACACGTTAAAACCATGAGGCAATGAGAATTATTCCTACCTTGACTGAATAGGGTCCCAATGCTTCTGCATCAGGAGGCTGAACACCTGCAGGTCTTGAAGGTCTGGTGGTAACTTCTGCCCAGGCACTGCTGTTCATGCTCCCGTGCAAGGTGCTCATCAGAACTCTGTACTCATATTTCTGCCAAGGGCTCAGAGCAGTGCTATGGTCAATGTAGCTCATGGACTGACCAAAGGGGAGATGCACCACAGTTGAGATTTGTTCTGTTCCTTTCACCTTCCTCTCTATTGTAAGGTTTTCCACCAAACCATTTGGGCGAGCAGGTGGTTGCCAGGATATGACCACAGAAGTTGGAGTATCAGAATAGAGTTCTGGAGCAGGAATATCCTCAGGGGCATCTGGAAGAGTTTGTATTTCTGGGGTTGTGGGTGAAAGAGAACATCCTTTAGAAGTGCATCCTTCTACCTGAAACACATAGGCAGTGTAAGGATGCAAGTCTTCTACAGTGCAGTTAGATGTAGTTCCTGGCACTGTAGCATGCAGTTGGCCATTTTGGTAAATATTATAATGTGTGATAATGCCATTTGGCTTTAAAGGATGCTGCCAGGTGATGCTCGCTGCCCTTGCTGTAACATCCAATAGAAGTGGTGGATCTAAAGGTCCAGGCTCTGTAACAAAAAAAAACAAAAAAAACAGGAAAGAGAAATTACGAACAATTTGTGATTTTTGAAATCAGTATCAGCAAGACGTACTCACCAAATGAGGCTCAAAAATCTGAAAAGGAGCTCAGGTCTACTAAACAGCCTGTTTCTTTGGAAAATGTAGGCCCAGATATTCAGGGGATGAATATGGCTCTCTCCTCAAAGGCAAGATGCTCACCTTTCCTCGTCCCAACCCTCCTCCCTCCTCTTCTGCATCCTTTATCCTCCTCTGTCTAAGTGCCCTATCAATGCTGTTTGTATGAGGAGAAAGTGTGTGGCTCAGTATCACTGTAGACCTGCAGTTCTAGCTTTTGGGGATGTTTTTCTAGAGCGCTAGATACTAATTGCAACTAACTGCAGAGGCATAATAATGCTGTGTATTTTACAGCTCAGTAAGTCTCTACTGCATCTCTCATTATATATTCAATATTTTACTTCATTCTGTTTATAATTCTAATCCATTTTTTTGCAATTTATCTACTCCCTGTTAATATTATAGGTGATTTTTTACTTCGACTGTGACAGAAGCTGCCGATTTAGCTCTTTCACCTACTGATAAATAAACAATGCACAGATCTGACCTTTAGGTTAACAGGTTTTATGCTTGCTCCACTCAGCACTCTAACTGATTCAATTATCATAAAGGTTCAGGAGCTTCCATGAATACTGAAAAAGACCGACCATATGCCTGCATAGGTGTTGTGGAACAGCAAATACTCTGCAGCCCTCCAGAGAAATTCCTTAATTGTAAATAATTTCACCATGCGACACAATCAAGTCACCTTGAATGCAAAACCCTCAGCCTGTGGAGGCAAAGTGTTATTTAAGCTTTACTGGGCTGCGTTAAATTCTGCAATTTGAAGGGCTGTTAAGTTTTTCAATTGAAATTTCATTTAAAATGCAGGTGCTTTTTATTATATTGAGGCTTTACTGCTCTCTAGGTACAAGCATGAACATGGTGCAATAACACAAATCTGGCTCAATCACTGATCAGTAACAGCTGTAATTCCAGAACATTTAGCATTCTTATAAACCACGTCCCGAAATCTATAAATTGCTACAGCAGATCAAGAAAATACTATATTCTCCCCTATTCTGCCCACAGCAATTTTGACATTTATGAGATTTTTCTGTGAACATTACATTTTATTGAAATCTTAAAAAAATATATACTTGGATTTAGTAATTGTTCAAAATAGGTTTAGATTTGGGGATTTGCAGGGGGAGAGGGAAAAGAAGGGACCTACATTTGGAAATATAGGTCTTCAAAAATTTAAAATTCATCAGTGATTGTGGGTGTGCCAAGACTTCAGGGGAGGTGACACAGCATATGCTGAATTCCATTGTAGTCAACAACACTATTATTTAATTCCTGGCGTCCAAACCAGAAGGAACATTATAGGAAGAATAATTTACTTCACCAGAAGTTAAATAATTCCTGATAAATTTTAAGGGGGGTTGGGAGGAGGAATCAAATAAATCCAGCACAATGAGTTGCTCCTTCTATACTTTAGAGTAACAGCTGAAGCAGTCAAAAGTCCCTGTTCTCCTCCCACACACAAAGAGAGGTACATAAGGATTATTCCAGTGATGTCTGTGAAAACAGTGCTGTAAAATTGGGACAGCAAGCTTCTCTTTGTGGTTTTTTTTGTTTGTTTTTGTTGGGTTTTTTTTGCTTTTAAATTTGAAAAGTAACACTGTTTTTACATTCATTATATGATGCATCACAAAGCAACTCCATAAAGCTCAGCTGTATCACATATCCTGCTCTACTCACAGTGATAATAAGGATGGAGTTCTGTATTTAATGCTTGTGCACACTAGGATTAATTTAGATCTCTGAATTTGCAAGTACAAAAGATGATCTGTTGTAAAGAGTAATTAAATTCTATTTGCATGTACTCCTGGGTAAAATCAATTAGGTCGTAAGTTGGAACAAAATTTGGTCCATTATTTAGACCTCACTGAAAGACGGAGAGGTGGAGGTGTAAATCTGAATTAGATTTATATTCTGTAAACCAAATTTTTTTTCTGGGTGGAAGGGAAGGAGGAGAATTTGCTTTGGAATTAAAGACCTTGAAAATCAGTGCAAATTCTAGTTTAGTGGGGGAAAAGAAGCTGAAATACAATATTTACCACTGAACTACAAATTTGCATTTCATCTAGTTATAGTTCATAGGCTATTCCACTGTGAGCATCTGGGGGAGGGAGAAAAAAACCACAACAGAGAAGCCCCCCAATATTCAAGCTGTTTGCTGTAAGGGAACAGCCAAGCCTTTATGCTCCTACTGAATAAGTTGCAGGCATTACAGGTGAAACATTCATGGTAATTAGTTGAACCTGAGCTTCAACGCCCCCTGAGTTCAGACTTATTCCTTAAGGACAATCTGTAATGTACAGGAGGAGCTGTCAAACTTCAGCTTTGGGTCCCCCTGGTCCCTCCCCTTCTCCTCAAAAAAGCGTATTTTGGTAGCTAGCATACCTACTCACACATTCCCTACTGCCCTTTTAAAAGAGAGACTTTTAAGACTTTCTGAGTTCAAACAAGACGTTTGAGAGATGCTTAATTGGCCCCACTGGATGGGAAAGCATTAAATCCTGGTCCCCAACTCTCATTCAGTGCAGCTTCTCTTTAAATGGCAAGCAGAATCATCTAATTCTATGTACAAATCAACTAGCACAATACTGCTTGGTTGAAAGGGTCACCACAATTATGTAAAACATGAGTATTAACTATAATTGGGATAGTTTGCTAATACAATAAAAAGCTCTGAACATGAAAAAAGTTATGCTCGCAGCAGTAGCTATCACTTTCTAAAGTAAGAATTCATGGATGAAATGACATGAAAAAGATGGTTATAAAATTTTAATGGAATGATAAAAGGCAAAAGTCATCCTCTCAGCTGAATTCTTAAAATCCCTATATATCACAATCAGCTCCTTAACTGTAAAATCAATGTGGAGTATAACATGTTGTCAGTGTGGTTGTCACTGGAGGGAAGACTGCAAAGTGTGACAGCTACACAGCTCAGCCTGTCAATGATGAAAATAAAATCATAAAGCTTTTTACATGGATGTAATTGTTTATAGAAGTAACTACTGAAGATGGAACAGTGGGCATCTTTGTCCTTAAGATTCTTAGTTCATATTTCAAACCATTTCATTACAGCATTAATACTAGAAGGTAGTTTCATTTTGGCAAATGAAATTATCTTTTATGGTAGACTACTTCGCTCATCTGCTTCAAAAGTTCAGACTTGATTTAAAATAAAGGCACCAAATGTCATTAATTTTTTTTAATTCCCTGACTAAAACAATACATTTGTTTACTTACTGTGAGACTTGGAAAGCAAGGAGTTATACTCTCATGGTTGTATTTTTTGGGAGGAATCTACATTTACATTTAATATACTAAGACATGTACCAGGACTGATGCCCTTTAAAGCTAATGAGAAATACTTGATTTGCTGGCAAACTCTCTCACTAAGCAGAATAAAAATTCTGTGCCTTTTACTCTTGAATCATTTACTCTTTTTAGAAACAGGGACAATGAAATTATACGTATTAACAGAATCTGGTGTCTTTCATGTACTGCTGATTGTACCCAGCAGCAAACCCAAACTGTGTAGCTCTGGGCATAAGGGACCACAGGAATCTTTTATCACATGAGATCACAGAGCTCAAAAGTCGTTAAGCTGTTCATGCAATGACATGCAATCCATATGAACCCCTTCAAATATGTATTAGGAGCTGTCTTCAGAGTATTAAGACTTGTTGCCCTCTACTGCTCCAAATGTACATTGGTTCCAGAACTTCAGTTCTACCAGTCAATAAAGTTCTAATTCCTAATCTGTAGGATTATGCATGGGCAGTTTGCACTATATATCATATGATCATATATATCATATGTGCCACTACTACATCAGCTTAATTTGTTCTGTCCTTTTGCTATTTGTCCTGTCAGGTATTTCACATGATTTCTTTTCATTTTGTCACCTCGCCAGGTTTTATCTTCTCTTGTTTCAATTTCCATTTTTCTTTCTTGAGCTCATGTGAACACATTCACATCAACTATCCATGGATTAGTTTATATACCTCAATTATATGGACCTAACTTACATAACTAAAGGAGACCTGTCTTCTCAGACAACAAATATCATTAGCAGAGAAAGCAAGAGATTCCAAAGGTGGCAAACTGCATTATTTACCCTCTTGTTCTGCACTGTCTCTCTTCATTGTCTATGTCAGATTTAGGAGAATCACAGAATCATAGAATATATTGAGTTGGAAGGGACCCATCAGGATCATCAAAGCACAACTCCTGACTCTGCACAGGATATTCCCAGGAGTCACACCACGTGCCTCAGAGTGGTGTCCAAACACTTCCTGAACTCTTTCAGGCTTGGGCTGTGAACACTTCCCTGGGAAGCCTGTTCCTGTGTCCAACCAGCCTTTGAGAGAAGAACTTTTATCTAATACCCGATGTAAACCTCCCCTGACACAACTTCAGGCCATTCCCTTGGGCTCTGTCACTGGTCAGCACAGAGAAGAGACCAGTGCCTGACCCTCCTCTTCCCCTCATGAGGAAGTTTAATCTGTGATGAGATACCCCCACAGACTGAGGCTTTTCATCCTGGAACCAAAACATGCCAGATGAGAACGCCATAGCGCTCTCTATGACAGGAATAATGCTCTCCTGATTTGACAAGAAGTAGCTCAGCTGATACATTGCAGAAGCTCTTTTTTTTTTAATTGCTTTTTTATCTCCAGCAACTTCAATACATAATGATCTCCAGGGACTGCTGCGTGCTTTTGCCCTTACTTACTGTGAAGAAACACTGGGCTGGCCTGTAACTTCATTATGTATAAAAGAGATGGACTTGATGTCATTTATGTAAGAAATAAAAAAAAAAAAAAAAATTGGACTGCCTCCCAGGTACCTTGCAAAACCTTCTGTTCCAGCCAGTGCAAACCAGACACTTCTTTTAAAAGGGCTTTAGGAAGAGCTCTCCATACTGGAGTTGTATACTGATGCACAGAATCAAAATTTAACCACGTCAGAGAATGTGCTGGTGATGGAGATGTTCTGCTGTATGCAGCTCACTGGGCTGCAGACAGGTTCTGGGCTGTTCAAAAGCTAATCAAGTAACAGGAAGCTTTTCTTTAAAGTAGAAATTTTGCTATCTTAGAACTTGTCCAAGCCATGGTGCATTTTCTCAAGCACTAGAAAAAGCACCTCTCTCATTTGGGAGATATCCCTCTGAACAATATATCAGCCAATATAATTTTGCAAGTACTAAATCTACACTATAGGAACCCAGGAGCTGCCATTGGGGCAGTTTCAAGTAACTGTAACCAATGTCTTTGCAAATCCCAGGGAGCTCAAAAGGCTCCCTGTAGCTAAAGGGAAAACCTAACCTGTACCTCCTTTAATATATCTAGAAGGTTTAGTTTTATTTCTGAATACAATGTATGAGATTCTGTTCTCAGTTCAATGGTACATAGTGACCTCTCAGTTCAGTGGCCTTTACAATGCTTGCAAGAGAGCTATCAGAAATTTACGTTCAAGTTACTGAAAGCAAGCTCTAATTCAGAAACCTCATCAAATGTTTATATCTGTAGATATTCTGGCAGTAAATAGTCTGATGTTATACTTATCAAGATCACTGGAACAAACATCTTTTATTAATACATGTTTAGCAGCTTTTAAAATATTCATAGTTATATATATTTTTGTTATCTGGCATGGGCAGGTTAGACTTTAAAAACCACATAGATCAGTTACTAGTGTCACAATCATGTAAATGGAAGTATTTGAAAATTCTTTATTGTATGTTTTCTTGCATTAAAAAATACCCCAAACCTACTAATCTCTATATTAAGATCTTCCATTGTCTGATACAACATATTTTTATAGCAGCATTTACCAATTTTCTCTGAATGATTCCAAATACACTCCTATTTTACCACATATTTATCATAAATAAAATATAATACACAGATATACTGTGAAATCATCAGCTTGTATACTGGAGTTCTACTGACTTTAAAAGTGGATGTGTTGATTCACATCTATTGCTGTCAAGTGTATGTGCACACAGACACACACATGCATATTTTTTATGCCTACAGGTACTTTATGCTTTGGTGAGACAAAAAAACAAAATAAAATTCAGTAAGAACATGTAGATACACATCTAGATCAACAGAGTAAGAGATATGGGAAATTTCCACTATTAAATTGTACTTTAAAAAGTCGAAGTCTGTTGGTTAGCAGGGCCAGGAATTAAGTGTACTTCTGCAACAAACTGTCAGTATAGGCAGTTTCATAAGAATCATGTTGAAACCTTGACAAAAACACTGCTTAGACCCAATGACAATCATTCAGTCTTAAGCAATTGAGCTGAATATCCTTTCACAGATGGCAGCTCTCCACAATGACACCACAGAGTCCTCTGTCACCACTGAAAGTTGGCTGGTTTTTTTTTAAATGATGAGGGCTGTTGGATACTGTTGCATCTCCTGTGTGGGTTTTTCACCCTACCCCTAACTCCTCAAAAGAGAATTTAAAAACTCTACACCTACTACTTAGCACAAAAATATTTTTTATATCAGTAACAAGTGATGCCTTTGAAATGTACTTTTGTCCTCCTTGTATGCGAAAAGAAACACTATGTGAACTATCAGACCAGAGCTAAATAACTACTGCAATATGAACAAAATAGTCTTAGGAGACTGGTCGTATTTTGACTATGAATGCAGACAAGTTCAATAGTATCATATCCCCATTTGTTAGCAAACAATGTACTGAAATACCTGAATCCCAGCAAGAATTGCTACAGGTAGATAACACAGCTCTGGTATCTAAAAACCAAGTTCAGAACTTACATTTACTTATAGGTAGTATGTTCATAGAAGCATTAATACCTTTGGCACTTAAGTGAATTTATCACATAAATTTCTGTTGTGAATCATTTGCTCAGCTTCAAAGTAAAAATGTTTTAAAATTGTGGGAAAAAACATTTTCTACTCAATGTTTTCTCAGTATAGACAGCTGACCATTTAGAGAAGGGACTAAAATCAAGTTGAGTCACCAACACTGAATATTTGCCAATGTTAGATATCCTGCTACCTTGTACAAGAAAGCTACCAGCTCAGTTTCTTAAAAAGAAAGGCTGGAAAATGTGTATTTTCTATTTGTATTACAAACAGTAAGCACAAATTCTGTCATATGTTTTTGCTTACATATTGAATCAGGTGCAAAATCCTATCCTGTTAACTAACTGGCTGTACCTATACTCTGACAGCTGGCTGCTAAATAAAGGGACTGTTGAAAAAATTGTGGGGAGTGAGTCTGGAGAACATAGAACTATTAGCAATGAAAGTGATGGGATTGACAATGACAAACCCAATTTCAGACCAGTAGGCCACTACTTTGAATTAACAAAGATCACTGGGAGTGTAAAGTTCTGTGGTAGCTTAAGTATTCTCAACACAGAGATAAGACAACTGTCATATACTATTAACTTCAACTTATTTTCTCTGATATGACTGAAATCAGAATCAAGTCCCTGAATATAAAGGAACACCACTTACAAAGCTGTACTTAGCAGTGTGTCTTAAACTAACCATATACTGCTGGAGGGATATTTTCTATAGAAATAAGAAACTGCTGCACAAAATATGTATGTAAAGATCCATATTTTTAAATGAATATGTAAGACAACAGATACTTGATCCTTTAGGAGTTTTTACTTCAAGTTAATACTAGGGAAGGAAATACATTACTACTACATAACTGAGAAAGCTAGATAACTTAAAGAAATTAAGTACAATGGCAGCTAGACTGTTATTTATATTTTCTGCTAAAGGGAGCTAAATAAGACTTGACTGCTTACTGTCCTCTGCTGTAGTCATTGAAGTCCAGTTGCTGTAAGCATTGCCATAACCATTGGAGGCAACCACTCTCATCTCATACTCAGTGTAGGGCTGCAGGTCTCCGACCCTGTGCTGTAAGGAAGCAGTAGGGCTGGGAAGCAAACTGCAAAGAAAAACAGCATAAGTTACTTCAGAACACATCCCAGCACATCTAGAAAGACTAAAACATTAAGTCTTGTAACAAGAACAGCCACCCTAAAGGTGAGCCGTGTTCAAGGGAAGGGGGCTTTTCTTGCTCAGCACTGGATGGTGGCCTTGCTGCTCTGCGTACTCTAGAATGTCACCAGCAGAACGCCGCCGCCGCATCTGGAGTCGGTAGCTGGGCGCGCCCGGGGCGTTGTTGCGAACTGGTGTAGACCAGACAACCTGAAGACTGGTTGGAGTGGCAGATGAAAGCCTTGGAGGCATCACGCCATCTGGAGCTGTTGAAAAACATGGATGAATTAGAGCAGAGAAAACCACGGAGAACATATGCCGTGTGGAAACAGAATGCTCCATATACTGGAAAAACTGTTCCTCAGGATCAACAGTAATGTTAACATGGTCCATTTAGTTTAACATTTTCACTACTGAACAATGCTGATTCTTAATTTTCTTCTTTCCAATATGTGAATATCATCTTGCTAAAAGCAAACCTCCAAACACCAAAAGTAATTCAGAAGCAACATATTTTCTACCACCTGTTCAAATATTATCTGTTTCTCCCTGTGCCCAGCTCTGCCACCCTGAGAAGCTAAGGAAATGCTCACAGAAATGTTACCCGGCATGAGCAAAATTGATCAGACTTTTTATCATTCAGACACCTTCTTGCCTGTACAAATTAATAATAATTTAAGAAGAAAACAGAAGAAATTTTATGCTAAGAACATCTTTAGATAGAAATCAAAATAGATTCACTGAAGTATCAGTCTGTAGCCCACTGTTTTGTTAAGGAAATTAATTTTTATGAAGTCCAAGGAACTGCAGATCAAAATGTGTCAGTAATGATACCACCAATGACCTTTCACTGCTGCAAATTTCACTGCATGCAGTAAAAGAAATTATGACAATTTACACCTGTGAATTTATGGCTTTGCTTTTTCTTTAACAAGAGATCAATCTGTTGAAGAAACTTTCTGCATTTAAACACATCTGTAACTTTTATATACAACACATCTGTAGCTATATCTCTTAGCTCTTTTCTAGAGTTAAAGCACTGGAAAGTTACTGCCTTTGTAATTTAAACTCTTGTATAATAGTTTTGCTTTTCATGGTCCAGTAGTTACCATTTGCCTTTTTTCCTTTGGTCTTTCTAACAGAAATTCTTTTTCATTGCTGTTATTTTCTTCTTGTCTCTATTGAAGAAAAACCAGTCTCACGGGTCTCTAACTTAAAGTGTAGTTGTAAGCCTCAGGGCCTAAGTTGTAAGTTTTAAGATGAGCAAGCAGTAATTTGCAGTAAGCTTTATTATTTTCATTTACCACCTGTGTATGAGGTGGTTACTAAGAGGGAAGAAACAGACTTTGTGAAAAACTGTGTGAGTCATTCTCTCCCTGAGACAGGTGAAAGGATGCATCAACTCCAAAAAGAAAGACATCAATCACATCTAATAGTTTTTATTTATACTGATCTATACATTAACAGATATGTGAACTAGCATCTGATATTTTTACTCTGATTATACTTATATCTGGGACACTTCTAGATTTTTCATCTCCAGATCCAAATTGTATTACAGGGAAAGGCACAAAACATGTCCTGTTCCAACCTAACAAACTTATTCCCTTTACATTAATTTCAAGGTCTGTCAGTTCTCATACAAAATTTTCACTAAAAGCTGGCTTCTGGGGTACTGAAGTTATCAGGTACTTCTGATAGTTGGCCCCTAGCCCTACACCCCTCCTGGTTTTTTTCAGAACAAGATGAAGTACAACAGAACCTCCAGCTTCCCTCATTTCCCTCTGCTCCACTCTGTCACTGTGAAAAAGAAAACATATAATATAGGGGCTTAAGCCAGCCGGTGTTTGGATGCTCTTTCCTGCTGCTGTTATCTACATCTAGGGAAAAAGGCTCTGGTAAATCCCAAGTAAACTTGAAAATCTTCCTGTTTCCAAATCCAGAAAATCTCTGAGATTTACGTAATTCATGGTCTGCAAATCCCATGCCACCACCTTCAAGGCCAATAACGAGCTTGTGAGCACTTCACCTCAGAGAGAAGAAGGTGGCTGGCTTAACTTAAATAGCTCCAATATCCCTCCAGCTGAGCCATCAAAAACAAACATTTGCACACCACATGTCTCTGAACATGACATTCATTCTCCCAGTAAAATGGACAACTCATTTATTTACCTTACATAACATTGCTCTGTTTAGCACCAACATAAGCAGAGTTGGGTTTAAGTTGTGCAATAAAAGTTTTAAAACTTATGGATGTAAAGTACAGTACTCTCAGATAATCATGTATTAGTTTGGCATCCTTTATAAGGTGATTCTTGAAGTCAAACTGAGATAGCACAAGAAAGATGATGCAAAGAAAGTAAAAATTTTTAGTTCAGGGTTTTTAAGTGTTTTTCTAAGCTGACACCAACAGAAAGAGTCAATATTCCTTCAAAGCTGGGTACTACTTTATTTGAAACGAAACTGTCTGCAGATTAAAATACATCCGTTTTTAAAGTCCACACAGAAATTCTACACAGCAAAAAAGCTACATCTAAAAGTGAACCTAATTAACCGACCTAGTCAGTTGGCCAGGAAGTCAAAGTTCACGTTATTGAGGGGACAGTGTGAGGCAACTCACAGAGGAAGCAAAAGCGTTAAATTTATTTGCAGCTCTGTCAGGACACATGACTTCACCTTTGTCTTTCATTTACCAGTCTGTTAAATGGAGATAATAATACTGATCCTTCTTTGTAAAGCTCTCCGAGATCTACAAAGTAAAAGCTCAGATTAAGCTTTATGTACGTATAGAGGTGGTTATTATAGCGATACAGGAATGTTCATCAAAAAACAAAGATGTAGCTGTCTAAATGTCAATAACAATTCCACAGTCTGGATGTTATTTTAATGGCGTAGGTAATCTCAGCTAAATGTTCAAATCTCTTCTACCAACAAAAGCACAGCATAGGGAAGAGCAGAAAATTTGGACAAATCTCTATTGTGAAAGTCGCCTCGCCCTGAGTCCTGTTGGTGGAACAAGCCAAGCCCACTACTTTCAAACCAACATGTTTCAATATACTGCAACTGTATTTATCTGAATGGCTTCCTGTAGCCCACAAAGAATTTCCTCAGTGATGTACTAGTGAGTGTTCTCCAAAGGAATGGGGCAGGGGGGCAGGAGGGTACAGCAAATAAATTGTCAAGTCTCTGCTGAGTCATAATGAGAAAGGTGCTCTATTAAACTAATCACGATTTGCTCATTAAAACAGCAGAGCACTTACCCCCCAAAATGGTAATTCTAATTTGCACACAAAACATCCTCTGACTATTTCAAGCATTCCTCATCATCAAGGTCTTCAGTGTAACATTTCCCCCAGCTTAACCCTTTTTATCCAATCCATATCCCCAAGAGACTCCTCACTACCCAAGTAATAACTGGCAACAAGCAATAATTCTACTGTGAATTTCTGAACAGAAGAGCCATGTATCTATCAGCTTGATATATCGTCTTTAAGATGCAGTGTTGCTCAAAAATCTCCCCTCGAGCTTTAATATGACCCTCAGGGGGCAAGCACTCCACTTGCAACCTACTGAATCAACATCTAGCCCAGTAAATCCTCACTTAGCAGGGCAGAAAGTCATGCTTTGTATATCAAGAGACTACAAAGGCAGAATAAAATATTCAATCAGATGTCAATTCTAATAAAATAATTAATAAACAGTTCCAGAAAAGAATAAAAACTGAAGACTGTTTCAAGATGACAATGATATATTGTATTCCAAATACTCAGGTACATGCAGATGGATTGAGAAAGATCTGATCCCTCTTCAGCCAGTAATGTGCTAAGAAGCCTTTGAAAAGGGTTTCAACTTTTTGCCTCAATTTCTTTATCTTAAATAACATGTGCAAAAATAGTCAGCTTTGTAAGTATTTGTTTATTTTAGGACAGCAATCATTGTGTGAAATGATTGTGCTTAAATGTTTATTCCACGTTGAAAGCTTATTTTTTTTCTGAGAGGTATTCATTATATTTATGATAAGGATTTATCTGAAATGTAAATTTTCTGAAAGTAGACGACTTTGAGCAGGACTATTAAAAGGTGAACTACTATTAGGACAATAAATTATTATTTAATTATAAAAATGTTTCCTTTCATAAGAAGAAGAAAAGGCAGAAGAAAAGCAGAGCTCCATTACATATCTATAAAATTGGTACAAACTCATACCAACTTTGAAGTGTCACTCTTCTTAACAGTGATCAGATATACTGACCCCAATGTATCCATAATATCTCCAGATAGGCATCTAGAAGATTTTGGAGCTATGAATATGTAACTCTGTAAGCTGTCACATCTGCATATATAAAATATTTAGCATTTGTATCTTATCAAAATATATTTCATACACATGGATGTAAATGATAACTGCAAGAATTTAATTACAGGGGAGAAGGAAAATAGGCTCTCCAGCATTTGCACCAAAACAGCAAGGAAAAGTTCCACTCAGACTGCCTTTAGATGTGTGTCTTGCTCTGTCATGACTACTCTTCCTCTTTTCCAGGTTCGATTCACAAACCCCATTTCTTTATCTCATTGTAGCGCTTGTTTAGGTATTCCTGATTAATTTCCTATTTTAGGCGCCCATAGTGAGATCATCTTATTATGGCACTTTTTATGCCAATATGTTCTGCACTTTGACATTTGTTTCTTCAGATTTTCTCAGGTATGCCTGTTATCTAGTGGTTTGCTCAGTCCAAATAATTCCAGTCATTGCACTCCTCATAGTTCTCAACTTCAGCATGTGTCTTAGTTTCATTTCAGAGAAAGACAGGCCATGATGCTGGACCATATGTCATCACTAGAACAGCATGCTAGTTATAAACCTTTATCTCTTGGCAAACCAGAAGATTGCTCTTTTTTGTTTCTTATCTTCACAGGTTCACCAAAGTTTACTCCAGTTTGGTTTTTAACTCTTTCCCTATTATTTTTCCTTCTCAGCATATACTGCATATAAGAGTCGGTCCTGATTTTTTCATTTAATATATATTTGCAACGATGTTATTTCTCCCACTCTCAATCACAAGAAAATGCACAGAACATTTTTGGGTTTTATTTCTAATTTTATAATTTCACTGCTAGATGTTTTCAGTCACAGATATAGCTCCACCTAACAATAAATATACCAAGGACAAGGCACCCTTATTCAATGAACATCCTTGCACTTTGGAACACAAAATGTGAAAGGTTCATGGTGGCCCTCTTGCCATCCCCTCTCTGGCACATTTATCTTGGGAAGAAAGGATGCTGTGTTTTGGCCAAAAGCAAATTGAGAGATATAAAGAAGTAGCTTAAAGCCTTTGTAAACTTAGACTAAGTCCAAACTTGTTCACACCTCATGTTCATGAAATTTTCTTTTCAGAAGTATAATATAAACTGAGTACAGAAATATCTTGCTCTCTTTTCATGATCTATTCCATTTCACACTTCTGCTTGCTGCTGTAATAGTAATTTCATTGGAAAAGAAATGGTTTTGTAAATCTATTTAGAAGAGCATTTTAGCATTAATCCTTAATGTTACCTGTAGGGTACAATATCGTTTGGAAAAATAAAATAAGATGTTTGAAAAAAAATCTACAATTTTTCTTTATCTGGATTGAGTATGTAAGTTCTAACTGGATTTTTCTGCACTTTCACTGTTTAGTATTCTAGAAGCAAAGCATAATTTTAGTAGGGCTCTAAAAATCAACTTGGGCTTTACTCCATGACCTGCAGACCCAAAGTTTAAGACAATTGTCTTTTGAAATCCCAAAGCAGGCTTACTTATTCCTCATTAATATTGTTCCAGAAACAAACAAACAAACAGAAAACCAAACCAAAACAAAAGACCCCACCCCCAAAACCAAAACCCAAAACAACCAGACCTTCCCCTCCTTTCAATGAACTTTTCTTCATGTACAACCTCAACACCTGCAACCTGGGCATGGGTCTCAAGTGGAAATCTGTGTAAGAGATGCTCCTTTCCTAAATGTTACATTTCACTGAGGTCAACACTATAAAAATGTCTTATAGATTTGTCACCTCACCTTTCCATAAGAAGCAACCTGCCTTCCTTCCTCATGTTAGGTGGAAGTTTGTCCATCTTACTCAGCAAGAACTTTACTAAACTCTAAAAGCTACAAAAGAATGCCAATAAGCAATTAGCTGAATGATTAATGATTTTAATACCTGTAGTAAGGACATTGGCTAGAATTTATAACTGCCCAGTAAAACCAATTATTCAAAAGGACTGTTCAAAAGGATGGCAAGCCAATAACTGCCATACAACAAAATTAATTTTTTTTAAATACTATGAAGAAAAACCATAAGGAAAGGTATTACAGAATCAGGCAGAAGCTGCAATTAAAGAAACAGCTCTTGCTGGTTAACTGTGACACTGACTACTGTAAAATGAAATATCTCTGTAAAATAGCTTTAAGAAACCATCAGATCTGCCTGTTTTAAGTTAGGGGGACAGATGTGGCAAGTGCAGTGGGAATAAGATCCTGTCTATCATCATGCAACAACTACAGCTTCCTGCATGAAGCAGCTTTAGAAATTAAGTTCAGAAGGTTTTTTTAAATTGCAATAATTATTATTATTGGACTTTTGTAGTTGGTTGTTTAGCAGCTTTGGGTTTACGTTCGTTTGTTTTTTCAAAGGAAAAAGAGGAAAGAATTTGACATCATCTTCAAAATCTTACAGCTTTCTTTATAATTAGTGTCTGGCATCAGAGAGATATAACCAGAGGCAGGCATGGTACTTTCCACACTGATGGAAACACCTCTGGTGATTGCTGGTGAGCAGATTATTGGCTAAATTAAAATATCTTTCTTAATGTTGATGCCAGAATTTCAGAGTACCGGAGGGTGGCTTTTAAGCTTGCAGCTTCTTGTTTGAAAATAAACAGTTCTGAGATACTTCTGGAAATCCAGAGACTCCCCAAAAACAACAAAAAAAACCCCAAATATTATCACTCGTGGTTGGGAAAAATCGAGGGAAGAAAGTTTAAACCTATGTAGTTAAAAGAACAGGAAGGATAGACACATTAGAATCTTCAACTTTGTAGATGTTTTGCAAAGATAGAAAATGTTTCCCAGGATACACAGAAATGTGTGTCCGGGGAAACAGGACACACAGCAATGGGATTAAACTTCTGCAAAGAAGTTTTTAAATCTCTATTAGACTAAACGAATGCTTAAAGAAAATGAGATAATTTACAGTTTTGAGAAAAGAAGATGGTACTAGCTGATTTCCCAATTAACTCTTTTTCAGCCTAATAATTCTTTGAAGGGGATTCTAATTCCATAGAAGAAGAGAAAGATAAAAGAAAAACGAAAAGGCACAGAGGTGGTGATGTTACAAGAAGCATATGCATTGTTCTGAAGCATAATCTCTTAAAATTAATTTTTAATATTGATTTATTCTATGACTGAAGGAAAAAGGATAACATGAGATATTCAAAACCAGAAAGCATCATTCTACGTGAACAAGTGGACATGGCTTCTGCATATGATTATTAGCTAGACAGGGTTGTCAAGCGTTGGAACAGGCTGCCCAGGGAAGAGGTGGAGTCACCATCCCTGGAGGTATTTAAAAGGTGTGCAGATGTGGTGCTTAGGGACATGGATCAGTGGTGGGGCGGGTCATGTTAGGTTGGTTGATGACCTTAAAGGTCTTTTCCAACCAAAACGACTCATGATTCTATATCTCCATCCAACGTGGTGAAAGAAACTAAGAAAATACTGCACCCTCAACTGAATGGTAAAGAAAATGGAATACTGGAAAACGTGAATGCTCTTGTTAAATAAGAAGTCTCATTAAATAAGAAGTCTCTTCATACTGCACCCCTGCAATATGGATGCACTGGTGGACTGCTAAAGAACAGACCACCCTGTTAAAGAACAGACCACCTTCAGTGCTACCAGTTGATGGGCATTTTGACAGAAGCCTCAGTTTATATATTACTGTATGTACAGACTGGAGAACAATGCAGGGGTTCAAATAAATTAGCTCTGCAATAAGATTACCTGTAGTTATTTTTAATCCATAAATTTCTCCGTGGTACATAATGGATGGTGTGAAATACTACCATTTCTGATGGAAATCAAGCTTGAGAGTGCCCATAAATAGGAAATGGATCTGACAAGATGACAGATTAGCTGGTGTTAGGGAGCCACTACACACAGTGGGTGGTGCAGTCTTATTATATCTTGAATATTCTACAGGTATCTGTGAGATCCAGGTCACTGGACTACCTTTTGGCCACGAAACAACTGCAGCCAGAACAGACTTCCATCTCACAAATTCTCTCCTTACTTGCAGAAAGACGAGGAAAAGAGGTTCCCTAAAGTTTCTGCTCCTAGTAATCAAGGCAACACAGAGCTGGCTTTGTTCACAGCTACTACTTAATTCCTTATGATATATATGGTAATCACAAAAAGGCTTTGACTCAGTGTCAAAATGAGTCAAAAATGCTAACTTTACAGACTGGGAGTCTTGTCTTTACTTGCAAGAAATGTTGTTCACCTCAAGAGAGTAGAAGCAATGCCAGTAGAATACTGATTGCATAATTCTTTGAAAATTGACTTCTTAAGGTTCCATCAGGTGTCTTGTAAAATTTTGCTCCCTGGAAGTCTGTTTCAGTAACAACCACATTCTCACAAATGGAAGATTAAAAAAACCCAACTAACCAAAAAACCCCCTCGCAACCCCCCCTCAAGTATATACTACTTTGCTCCAATCTTCACACTATTAAAAAGCATATTAACCTTTCCTGTTCACCTGAGTTGGACAAGGCTGAAAACAAAAATATCAAAGCCATAATATTTATTAAGTAGAAACTCTGGTTTGTGTGTCATCTTAACCTGCTTCTCAATTTACTCTATGGCATTCAAAGCATATAGACTTTGAAGTGGCCTATATTCTCTAGTTTTCTTCTGCAAAGTATAGTATATGTCAGATTCAGAAAAAAATACCAAAAATGACTGTATATTTTATTAAAAGCCTATTTTTATTCTCTCTGTCTCTTTTTAACAAAAGTCTAATTTAGCTGTTGTTCCCTTAGGTACGAGGTACACAGTTTATAATTCATTTGATATAAAATGTCAGTTTAGATTTTTGCACTGCTTTGATAAATGAGAAAAAACATGTACATTTCAATTTCCTTCTACCAGGTTTCACTAACAGAAGCCCCCCTCCCATTGTGCTGCTCAAAGACCTTTGCGTTAAATTAAACATCAAGATCCAGAAACTGTAGGGAATGATATTTCCAAGACATACAGTACAAATACATGAGACTGGGAAAAAAGGTAATGATTTTTCCTACCAGTAAAGTGATGTCTCCCAAAGAGTATCTTTGATCCTTGAATTAGTTCTCAGTTATAATTTAATATATCAAAACTGTCAGCAGCTTTCCTTACATTTAACCATAAAGTGATATAGTCAGCTCCACAAAAAGCAAAATACAACATTCAGGGGCTTTCTCCCCCCTATCCCCAACATGTGCTTGTGACTCTGAAGTCCATCAATATTAATGAGGAAAATCTGTGTACATCAAAGGAGACAGCAAAGAATTAATTTAATTGTATCTGTCATCATTGCTAGTGGTTTTTCCTATATAACCAAATCCCACCATTGATCAATGTACAAAACTCTCAGGGGTGTAATCTGCACAATGGAATAGAGAAGAATCAAAATTTTAGTTCTGGAAATAAAACTGATATAATTAGGAAAAATAACAACAAAACACTGTGTATTATTCTCTTATGTAACACACAAGGCCAAGGCTGACAAATCTGAGCCACCACATTTACAGAGTAAACAAGAATCCTTATCACTCCTCGAAATGCCAACTGCAATGCTATGGCTGTCACTTCACGTTACGGTCCAGTCCAACAGCTGCAGTATCAATAAATTAAGCTGTATTAGAAAATAGCAATAGGATCACATCCTGATGCTTATGCTGAGCACCAGCACTGATGAACAGCATACATCCAGAGCCATGAACCACAGAACTCAGCACCTTCTCCTCCTGCCCTGTGTTGCTGCTGTGCACGCTCCCCCACCCCAGCCTGGGAAGTGTCATCAGCCCCACGTTACAACAGCATCTGCTCTCTTTTCCCCAGTAAATGACACTTCCCCCTACAACCAACAGCAGAGTTTCAATAGGATAGGTGGAAAGTATTCTGCATTGCCTGCTTAAGAAGCCAGAAATAAATACACTGCCCAGCAATTGGGAGACAAGATGAATGATCCAGATCTCCTTTTTTTTAGCTAGTGTTCTAATAAAGAAAAGCTATGAAAGAATATCAAAGATAGCACCTCCATTGCACCTAACTGTGACAAAAATCCCTGACTGTTTTTAACCCATCACAGTTCCCCACTAAATATAGCATTTCAATTGGCAGAAATATGATGTAGGTGTTATATTCTGAAGGTAAATATTTAATATTTAGGGTGAATAAAAATCAATTTAGGCAAGACTACTTCCACACAGAAATAATCTGTTCAATATATACAGCTGACTTCTCTGATGAATAGGGTAAAAGGATTACAACCTTTTATAGCCAAGCTATCCACATAGGAATGTTCATACAGCATTATTAAGTAGCTACCCATCAGTTAATGCCCTGTTCTAGACACTTGTAACAAATAAACCATTTCTATGAATTATCTCCAGGCTTCATTTCCTTAGATAATACTGAAGAAGACATAAATCCACTGGAATTGGTGGTAGTGTGTCAATATACAACAATAAATGATCTGCTCACAAGTATTTTTACTGAAAAGACCTTGACTACTGTCATCTTGTTCAAAATCAGGTAGCCCAATTAAATACAAGTCATTTTAACACCGTCGTGCTTTATTCAAACCCAAATGAGGCTGAATGTGTTCTGCCTTCTGTGCCACAAGACATTTTAGAGCATTTACCCCAAAATACATGCACTATTAATCAGAGGTTGAAGTAAACTAAATATCTTGGCAATACTTACTCTCTAAAATACAGATTTTCTTCAGTCTTTTGACAAAAAGTAAAGAGCCACAGGAAACTTCCTCTCCTTTGTTCATTTTTCAAACAAAGGGCTAAATCCTTCACACAGAAAATTTACAGCTGATTAATTCAGATTACAGCCATCAGTTGAGTATTTTGGATAGCAGTATCAATTTCTTATGAATAACCCTCTCAAATAGGTTACTTAGTATGTAAGAGTACTCATAACTTCAACTTAAAGAAAAATAGAGAAAAGAGAAGTATTTTTTCTTTATATAATGCCATCTCTTCAGTTATTCAACTTCTTATCTTTTTATATATATATTATTAGAAATTTGTAGATAATCTGAACTCAGTCAACCTGAATGCACGCATTTTCTCCGTACATACTGGCTGCATTAAACTATGGTGACACCTTTCATGGAGAGGCAATCCCCCAGTCTAAGCTAAGAAAAAAGCTAAGTCAGTCTAAGAAAAAAGGCTGACAAACTTTGTGACATGTATATTATACTTTCCAGCACGAGGAGGAATATAAAATTTTCTTTTAACTTGTGTTGCTAACACATGTCTCTCTCTTTGTCTGTAAAATGGGAATAGCAATCCTCAGTCACCTACTGGAAATCTGAATTGGCAGATACATTTGTAAAAATCATCAAAGTAAATAGGTCAGTATACAAATAGTAAGGATTAATATAATTCAATACTGGACATATCCCCCAGCAACATGAAATACATTAATTCCCTTCCCTATTCTACTCAGCTGGAAATAATCTAAGAGCATAGTATTTCTTTGTCAGAGGAATAAGCATGATCTGCATAGAGATACAAAGATAATAAAAGACAGAAAGCAATCTTTATACATGAACATGCATATACTGATATACATTTTTGTGTGTGTGCACCTGCACACGCATGCAGACACAAAAATAACATTAAGAAAGAAAAGAACAGTGAGAAGAAAGCTGTCAAATGTCAGGAATCAACCTTTAAGGGCCGCAGACTCTTACAGTTGCCTTTGTTGAAATAAAGAGGGTAGCACACACCAACACTGCATTATAGGAACACCAGAGAAGTGGTGACTCTAATCACTAATTCTCATTCAACTTCCATTTTCTCTCCCTTTTTCTGCCTTTATAGAGAAGCTTATTTCTCCTCAGGTACTCAGCCAACTAAGTTAAAGTTAACAACATAGATGTAACAGGAAAAGGGGTGGTACACTAAGAAAAAGTAGGGAAAAGTCAAGCTGAAATACTACCAGAACAAATCATTAACTATAGGAAGGAAAAATACTTCTTTTCTGCAAAGTGTTTTAAGAATTCAGATATTTTTAATTCTATTTCAATTTTCCAAACTACAGAGAAAACTCCCAAAATGTATTTACTAAGAGTAATTCTTAACTGTATATAGAACCAGCAAAAAAATGCAAAAGCACTTGCATGGCCATGATGTTTAAGAAAGATTCTCTCTAATTTTTTCCCTAGCTAAAGAGAGAAAAAGAACAGTGATTTGATTTCCTCTACATTTAAACCTCAGCAAGGTCTTTAAAAACCCCTTAATTTTTCTCCCCCCATTAGGATTTTTTCCCTAATATGGAAATATGACAAATATGCAACAGGGCGACAGAACTCTGCTGGAGGTGCAGAGGTCATTGCAGACAGAGGAACTCCAAAACTTCCTGAACTGTGCAAAGTGGTTCAAGCCTTCAAACCTTGCCACTTTACCCAAATGCTTTATGATCACCAGGCTAACTTCCATAATCTAGATGTGCAGAATCTTCAAGTGCAGAAAATACAGAATGACATGACCAAAAAAACCCCAGAAAATCTATGAACAAACAAAAAACTCACAGATATTTGCCTCTGCTGACAGTTAATGAAAATGAAATTTTATTCCAAAACCTATAGAGGCAGGATTTGTCAAAAAAAAAAGTATAAAAACATGGGCTTTTTAGAAAAGCAGCACAAATCATTGCAGCAAAGTAACATAAAAATTGATCTGTTTCCTAGTACTTACATATATCTGGGAAATGGTTCTAAAGACAAAATTCATGGTGGGATTTTTCAAACGTCTTCTGTATGTTTTCACCAGGAATTTCAACAGCATTTTATTGTAGAATTCCTTCAGCAGAGTCTAACTTTCCACATAAGCGTTGCTGACTTCAGTTACAATACTGAACAATCTACTTAAGATTTGCTCAGAATGAAAAGAAAAATCAAAAGCAAAAAAAAAGCTCCAGAATTAATAGGCTTGAGATTATATAAAATTGGCACACTTCTAAATTGTGTCCTTTTTTGTATACAATTGAAATTGGTCTGAAATAGGTTAATGTGATAGTAGGTAATAGCTTTAAATAATGATCTACCTCTAAATTTCACAACAGCCCATTTGCCCCATTTCTATATATTATTCTATATTTCTGAAGTAAATCAAGCTATCAAGTAATAGTAGTAAATCAAGTAAATCAAGTAATCAAGTAAATCAAGTAAATCAAGTAATTTTTCAGCATGGCATCTTCCCTAGTAGATTTCTTCTAAGAGCTCTTAAGTTCAGTCTGGATCTCACTCTAGGGCTAAGGTTTTGGAAAGACCTGAGTGAGACCTCTTCAGTGAGGTTAATTGCCTGCTTACAGGTGATCAATTAGCTGCTGCACAGTTCTCCCTGTCTCATCTGGCTCTCCCTAAGCAAGCAAAACACATCCATGTTCTTCCAGGCAACTAAAATTGCTGGTTCGATCTTCTTGTCCCAGCTGTTTCATGCTGCTCTAGAAGAGACAAAGGAACTGAGGAGATGATAAATGCAGGTGCTTTGTGTCTGGAGCACAGAAAGAGCACAGCTGGAACTATGGGAGATCTGCCCAGCCCCAAAAGCACAGGGTGCAAAGGCAAAGAGGAGGCAATCAGAAGAAAAAGACATAGTTGGACCGTCACTGCCTGCTGGTAAGACTCCTCAGGTTTATGAGTAGGGACTTATACTAAGCTTCAATTTAAAGCAACCTTTATAATGTCTGGAGTCAGGCTGAGCCCCAACTGGCTGCAGTTTAGGAAAATGATCAGAAAAGAGGGCCTCTGTGCCTCCCATTGCCAGAGTTTGAAGACACAACTGTCCAGGAATTAGACTTCTCTTGTCTCTTGCCATGCAAAACACCCACCCAAAATCAAGAATGGACACAGTATGAGCTCACTGAAAGGTGTGCTGAACAGCCTGGGAGAAGGGAATAAAAGAAGAAAGTAGCACTAATGAAAATGACAATCAGTTCAATACTGCAGAGATTAGAGAAGAATTACTGTTTCAGTAGAACAGAAACTTCCAGTTTCCCACACAAGCACTTTTGGAATCCTACCCTTATATCCCCATGAAATCACCTGTCTGGACCAAAGGAATGGAATGGCCAATTACATGGCTTGCTACTGACCCTTCGTAATTAGCTAGCTCATTGATGAGAGATGCAGGAGAGCTCTTCCCCCCTCCCTGCTCTATACTGGTCTCTCCTCAAAGTACCTATAGAAAGGATATGGTCACAATTTTTCACTAAGAACTTTCTGTTAACACAGAAGATGTTAATCCTCTTGGATTCTTTCTCTTGGATTTCTCTCTAAAAAGAGAAGGGAGAGAGAGGAAAATGAGAAGGAATAGAAGGAAAGGAGGAGAAAAAAGCGATAGCTCAAACATCTGAAATTTGAAGCAAAGGACATTCTTTCAAAACAAATTTTATGGTGTCACACAATGTGATACTAGGGAACATAGGAAAACAAATCTGTCTCCCAGGGAAAATTCTAGCATATTCAAGTTTGATTTTTATTCCAACATAATTCTGACTTAGCATCAGTTTTCTTTGTTTATTGAATATTCATTCCTCTAAGGAGGCCTGCTGGCTTCAGTGATCAACCTCCACGAACAAATGCTTTCAGATGTGAATATAAGCTGTATGATGTCGTTCCTACTTGTTTGCATAATTAGATCAGCGGTCCTGTGATGAGGTTCAGTCTCCACTCTCTGAGGTGCTGTGACTTAAACTAACAGTGGCTGACACCCTCTGGTTGCAGGACACCATCTCCTGTAGATACTGAACAAACATCAGCTACACAGCTACAGGTATGTAGGCTCACGTTTTGTTGCTGAGAACAAGCCCAGGCAGTGGCATGCAGCATTCCACTCAGAAAGAACAGACCTGCAAGGGGCAGGGACTGATGGGTCTAAGGCAAAATCTTACATCTTTTCCTGCTACACATTCCTATGTTGAGCAAATCACAGACAGAGCACATAATCGAACAACATGCTTAATAAATCATGGCAGAGTTTAAAGAGGCACTTCACTACTTAGGCAGATTCTTTTTCAGAGTATCTTTCCTTATATGTTTCACAGAGGATGTATCAATTCTTTGAGGTTCTTTTCTGTAGATAAATCAGCACCAAATTAATGGTTTATAATCTCCAGTATAAGAATCCACAGGGAGACAACTCTGCAATGTGATACAGAATTACCATCCAAAACAGTCTTTAGACCTCTTGTCATGACTTGGAAATCCAGCCCTTTTTCCTGCCTTGTAGGGGATGTTTGGGACTCCACCCTCCTGCTTCCCATCAGAGCAACAGCCCACCCTCCTTTTTGCATCTATTTATTCAACAGAATCCATCTTCTTCCCATTCCCTTCCATACTCAGACTTTGGTGGCCAAAGGAAGGCAATAAAAGGATTTAACTAGAGTATAAGCTATTATCAGCAGTGATTGCAAATTTCCTTTCTGCTAGCTCACCATCCCTTATTACAAAGCAATTCTAAAATGATGGGGTCTTCTATGTGCCACGATATCAGAAGTAGCACTCATTGAGGACAAAAATGTATAACCAAGAGCTCTCTGCAAAAGGTTTTCTCCCAGAATTTTGCAGTTTTATATCCTCTCTATCACTTCAATCATTTATCTAATTAAATTAATTCTAAAACAATGTTTTCCAGATCTTTTACTGGGTGGCATCCTCAAATTAATGTGAAGTCCTGGCTAGAATATTATTTTTTTACAGCTTCTAAAAAAGCAGTTTAGGACAAGATAAATAGAACAAATTTATTCCTTCTGGAAAAAATATAAAACTCAAAAAAATTTACTTCTACCTCTGCAGTATGAAATTTGTCACTAATCATTTTAAACTATGCCCTTTTATGCTTCTTCCATCTCTTTTAGCTTTCTGTGCAGTTCTTTGATGTAACAAAGACAGTTTCAGACAAGATTTCAGTTCATCTGGAAAAAAAAAAGCTTTAAGTCTTGAGGCAAAAAGCAGTGTATTTAAAATTTATATACTCCATAATGCCTTTGTTCTGAACTTGAACATCCTGAAAAACTTCTCCTCTTTCTTTCGCTTTCTGACTCTGAAGATCATTTGTTCTCATGGTTTCAGCTTCTTATTATGCAACAGTGACTTTAACTGGTGGTTCCAGCATTTAAGTACATGCACAGTCATGGCTGACCCTTTCTGATCAATTGCCAATCCATACAGGTTTGACTGATAAAAGAGCCAATTAGATTTAAGCAAATTAAGGGACATCACCAATGTCAACCACTTATTAAACTGAATGCTGAATTCCATGCATACCAAACACTAATGCACGGAGTCCCATTAAGAGTTGAAATCCTAACCCCATTAGTAACTCCAGACCACTACAGGGTAAGGGTCAAAAGAAAGTTTCATATTTATGGATTACCATTTGGATTCAGTTTCTATTTTTTTAGTCTTTCCAAGAACTCTTGAACCTGCACTGCAATTTTAGTTGAGAGTGTAGATGAAATAAATTCCTTATTTCTAAGATAGTTTTTTTGAGTGTTGACTTTAAGCATGGCAAATCAGCTTGATAAGAAATTAAGATATATTCAGTCAGGTAACACTAAAGATTTGGTGTGCTTTATATTGTGTGCAATGTGTTTTAAAGCTTAAAAAAAAGGAAAGAAAGAAATTAATGTTGGAAAAAAAATTGTATCATAATTGTAAAACAGTGATCAGCAATAACTTCAAAATGGAATATTACTTTGCCCTCTATCACTCTCCCTCCCAGATTATCTTCCATCAAGCTCCATGAACTAGTCCCCCCATTGCAGATTTCTTAAATAGTTTTAAGAAATACTTAAATACTTTTTCGGTATCCTTGGAAAGAGAATGGTACATTTCAACACTCCCTAAAAGGCTGTGCTTTTGTACACAATGAGACCTTTACTTTTTGATCAAACAAAACTCCCATCTAAGTGAAAGCATGGCCACTGAAGTAAAAAAATAAAATTCTTTCTTATTTAAGCAGCATCTAGATTTCATTTAATGATTTAGGAAGTGTGAAGGCACTGAATACTGCCCAATGTAAAATTACCATTATACTCATAATTTAGGATGCAATGGAATTGTATAACCCTCAAAGGCTCTTTATAATAAACATCCTGGTAAAGCAAACCTATATTGTCCTAGATACACACGTGTGTGTCTGTACATGTGTACACATACAGAGAAAACACAGCCTGTGAGAGAGCTCTTCTCTCATATGCACTGCTTCATTTATTATTCATTTCTCTACAGATCACAGTCCACTGGACAATGGCATGGAAGATTTCTTTAATAACTCTCACTGCTAATTTAATTCTACTTAAACACACATATCCTAGTGAATGCCACATGCTTTTCAGCATGATTTTATGTGTAAATCAGGATAATATGTTTTCAGATCATTAACTAAAAGGAAGCATGAACTAAAACCTATTTAACCAATGAGGTATTGCTTTTAAACTACCACAAGGTCATAAAAAAGATAATTTCAAAGCTATAAGTTTTCTAATTGTAATCAACAACAATCTAATGATGAAAGAAAGTGTATCTTAATGGCTGTCATAAACTTGTGCACATCTTTGTTTATCCTTAAAGATCCTTTACCTTGTCATTTGGTGAAATTTTCACTACCAAATTTTGCTAAGCAAAACTGAAACATGACACTGGAGCTAGAAATATCAGTGTCTTACTGCTCAGTTTTAAATGAGCAGTAAAACTCAGATGCAGTTTTATTATTATATGAGAACGTGTATTTTTTAATAGTAGGTGCAGCTTGACAATCAGATAGGAAAAGTATAAAATGTGCTGGGAACTGACTTTTTCCTTGTTCCTCAGTAATCTGTCATAAAAACTCTGTGTTGCATTTACTCACTTTTCTGAAGTCTCCAAACCCAATCCATCTGTTCCCAAGCAAGTTGTTTCATGGCTGGGTTTTTGAACTCTAAGTTTCTTTCCTTTTTCTTTTTTTCTTTTCTTTTGCATTCAAATTGTATGTATGTTCCTCTACATTGTTCTTGCTCAACAGCTACACCACACATCTCTCAAAAACAAGTGTTGTTGGACTCTCACTTAAAAACTCAAAATTGCCTTCAATTAACTGTATACACTGACATTTATTTAACAAAAGCTAATTAGCTAGGGTGTCCATGAAGAAAAAATACAAAAGCAGCACACCTATATCAGCTATAAATATAAGCTTTCTTGAAAAAAAAAGCAAACAACAACAAAGCTACAAAACAAATAATTATAAAATGTTTAGGGCATATTTGCTCAAGTTTCTTATTTCAAATTGTTATGAAGATAATATCCAGACTGGCTTACAGCCTAATTCACTGTAAATCAGCACATTGTAATTGACTTTCTTACAGCAACATTATTTTGTGGATTCTGGCTCAATATATTGCCAAAGATTTATATTACCATTATTAAACAAATTCTCTAAGTCTGTCCAGTAAATACTCCTTGTCAGCACTAACAACTTTTACTCAAAAACATATTATAAAATGCAGGTGAGTCTCTCTATATTCTTGGGCTAGATTAGCTGTCCATGCCAGAATACACCACCATTCATAGAAAAAAAAATGAATAACATAATGTACTTCTCACCTTCATAATATGCTAACTACACAGCTATGTACTTATATTTTCTAGTTCTTAAATGGAACAAAGTGACAAATTAGAAGCCAAAAAGAATTTTGTGAGTAAGAACTACTAATACAAACATATTCTTCTGAACTTCAGTCCTCAGCTGCGATAATAAATAACATTTTGTTGAACAGAGTGTTTGTATAATTGTTACATGCACAGAAAAAGCACTTTTTCATACTTACCTCCTGGAGGCATGACTATGGTTATAGCATCACTTATCAAGCTGCCCTGGCTGTTGGAGGCATTCACTTGTACTGTGTAGTTAGAAAATGGAATTAGTCCTTTAATGGGTACCCATACATTGAATTCCTTGCTGCTGCACAACATCCGTGTATCATTTACAATAGAATAATTAGCATTATCTGTTATGGAAAAACAAGAGAGGGAGGGAAAGAACAAATGTTAGACCTTGCATCTGCTACAATTCACTGTTTTTATGAACTAAGTCTTATTTCTACTCAAATGAAGAGTTGCCATTTATACCACTAACACACACAAATTTTTGGTCTCTTGGGAAGAAAAATTATTATTCACAATTTCTTCTCCTTTTGCCAACAGTTTGTGGCATTTGTAAATCTTGGGAAATAAACCAATACAGAAACCAACCAGTTGCAAAGCTGATTGCTATATACAGCAAACACAAGTTCCAGAACAGTTCTGTGATAATTGCAGAATCCAAACATTAATGATAATTCTTATACCCACGAAAGACTGGCAAAACACTTTGAATTTGCTAGAAAAATGCTTAACTTAGGAGTTGATAAGCTAATTCCATTGCATACATAACAAACAGTCGTCTGCAGTAACAGGTTTTCCAGCATGGCCTGCAGTTCTCTCAAAGACAAAACAAGGATTTGAAGTACTCAATTTATCAGCTGAAATCATCAGAGGACACCACAGCAACCTACATGTCCTTTGCAACCCTTTCAAGATCTCAAACTTAAGATAAGACAATATTCTACCATACAAAAATTTTTAAAAACCCAAAACCTTTCCAAAATACCTAGTTAGACTAGAAAATAAAAAATTATATATGTCAAGTAACATTTTTTTGACTTAATGAAGACCTCGGTCACACATCTCAGAGCCAAGCTGACTCACTTAAATATCACCTTACATTTTGAGTATATGAAGTGCCATATAAACTATTAATATTATTATTACTATCCATCACTCCATGGAGAGCTTTCACACTGAAGTCAATAAAAATTCTGTATTACAAACAACAGCAGAATAACACAAGTCTAAGACCACAGGTATGAGATCAAGAGTAAACAGACTATAACTGTAAAAATATTGTAAATAAATTAAGACATTGTCACAGCTAGAAGATTCAATATTTACATCTGAGTCTTTTACAAAATCTAAATAAGACGGAATTACAAAAAAACTAGAAAAATCAATTTTGAAATTAATTTTTTAAGGGACACTTATCAGACTTAATCATTTTGATGCAAGTTTCAAATTAACTATTAAAACCAAAATGCTGTTAAATCAGAAACAAATTTTCATATATTCCATGTTTCTATGATGGGCATTAAGGTGTATTTGCAGTACCTTTCAGTCATGCTCACATTACGTTTTGCCATGGATGAGTGATCTGGATTTTTCTCTAATTTGGGGATTCCTATGAACAATTTGGTTCACTTATGGTACAAATGCAAGCCCTTCCTTTATTTTGGTGTTTATGAACTGCATTGGTATTTTCAGTTATTCTATTTGTAACATACAAAAAGCTTATTGTTTGAGGTTTTGGAAAAGGGGACAGATTTGCAAAACTCTTTTTTATAAATCTGCCTTGCAGCCTAGTTCCTCATTGCTCAAATTCTACCTGAAGTGGGCCCTACCATAGCACCAGACCACCCAAACAAACTATGGTAGCATGAAGGTAGAATGATTTCATGAAGCCTGATGGATTCATTTTGGATTTCGCTGAAGTTTATCTGAGAGACCCTGTTTTAGGTACAGCAATGGAGGCAAAGCTTCTTTACATGCAAGAACAACCACATTTTACACATTCCACTTACAGAATGCTGCAGAAGCAAAGTTATTTTGTCTGGGATTACTCTTATGTACTTGGCTACTCAACCAGCACTAGAAAAATGCATCTGCATTACTTGATCTCAGCTTTTAAATAGTGTATCAAACCCTCCTTCTGCACCTTCGGGAAACTGTCCCTGTGTGTGATTTGGGAGAAGATACAGTCCAACAAAGCACATTTCTCCTATTATCTATCACAGTTTTTGCAATGTTTGTGATTTATTATTTGTGAAAATTGTGCAACAATATTTGACATACACATTCTTAAGATCCAAGTGACATCAAACACTTAAGGACTCAGCTGGCTATGGAAAAAAAAAAGACACTATTTCAAAAGTTTCACCTCCAATGTCTGGGAAAATTTAATAACACAGTGTTAACAGATCAGCACATAGGCTAGAGTCAAACTTCAAGCATAAAAGAAATTGTCTAACAGCAATTTACATATGCCAAATTCATGTGAAAATGAAAATTTACCTATCAACAGTACAGATTTAACTTGTTAATATTTTAATTTCATCCACCTGAGCCTGGTAGGAAACTATGTAGTTCCTCTGCTGATACTTTTATTCCATTTTTAATCTTTCTTCCAATGGCTAACTATACTATATTTTAAAAATACAGTTTTGAGTAACAGAAAATGAATTAGAAGGATAATACTCTATTCCAAGTTGCCTGGATAACAACATTAATATACAGTAATTATACAATTAGCTGTAACATTAAATTCTAGTTATAGCAGAGTGATTACTCGGCAATTATAAGAAGTATATAATTACCCAATAATTAGGAGAAGTATGTAATTACATAACCATTTTATTCAGCTCAAAAATGAACTTGCAAATTTACAATGAGATAGACAACATAGCAGCTCAAAGTTTTTCATTGCTTACAATAAAAAGCTAAAGAGTACTTGCAAGTTTCCTAGCCCAAATTTTACACAGACAAGAGGTGCTTTATCCCAATTCCTAGACAAGGAAGTTACCGCTGCTGGCAAATAAAATATTAGAAGAACATTTTTAAAATGCAGGTCTTGCTGTGGCTGACTTGCAATATGGAGCTTTGCCACTTCTCACTGCCTAAACTGTGCTTTCAGTGGGCTGGAAAATGCAGACACACAGGTTCAGCCTGACAGAAAGCGATACAGTGATAACCCTGTCATATCATTCCATGCCATTCCTGCCCAGACTGCCTCAGCGTGGACCCAATTTGTGAGTATAAGCGGATGAGGCCTCCCTTTGTCCAGTTTTCCTGGGTGTTTTTCTCTCCATGCTGCCCACAAGTCCACTGCAGATCCAAACAGCAGTCACCTCAGACAGTGTGGAGTCCTAAGAGACATTGTTCTACTTCAGACAAGTGGTTCATACCAGAAAACCTCCTCATTTCTGCCTTGTAATTCCCACCATGAACAGACACCAGCACCCCAATAAGTGAGATTACCCCACAATTCTGTTAACATTAAATGTTTTCTGCCTAAATGGGCAAAAAACAAATTCCTACACCCATGGCTCACCACACCCATGAATGCTTAAGGCGTGCAAACACCTGCACAAAAAGATAAATCCCAACAAGAGAGGGCAAAGAGACTCTGTTCTCTATAACCTCCTAAGAAAACCTAAATCCTTTGCAGACATGAAAGGCTTCCCCAAGCTCCTTAATCTTTCCATGTTTTTGCATAGTTATGGTTTTGTTCTTTTACTAGCCTTCCTGCTCAGTTCTCCATAACTCCCCAAAATTATCTGCAGGACTTTGTTGCCTAAGGCTAATTGAGAAATACTTCTGCTGTTCCCAGTTTACTCTAGTTTATACCAGATCAAAGAACATCAGTTTTTCAGGAAAAGATTATGAAGAAGTGAGGGCTAAAGAATATCCATAAATATACTTAAAAGTGATGTATAGTTGAAACAAAGACACACAAATACATATATTGCATTCAAAATCACTGTTTAAAACTGGTAAGCTTCAGAGAGCACTTAGCTGTTGAGTCTCTGTACTTGAAGGTACAGGATGGTTTTGAGTGGACACTCTGCAGGGGACTCCCAAGCAGATGTGCATTCCTGTTACTGAGCACCCCTGTAAATAGGTGAATTAAGCTCCTGTGAAGCAGTGGTGTGTAAATTACTGCTGTCCTGGGTCTGTCATCCTATGGGGTTCACTAGATTGAAATAACATAAATGGGTATCCTTTTCCATTCTTGTTATAATCATTGTCACAAGAATTTTAATGCCTCATATATTCCATAATTTTTTTCTGTGTGCTGTGCTGCTCTGACCTTTTCAATATTCTGTAATTTGACTGGCTGGCGATTTCAAGTTCTCTCCTTTTTACAGCCTTATTAACTCATGGGGAAGAGGTGAAATGCACAGCCAATCAGAATACATGATATTGCAAAGGTCACAGCAGTACAGTATAGCATCAGCAGACACAGAATACTGTATATTGGTCATTAGCATCCTGATATCTTATTCATGTGACAAAGGTTGTGAGGAGTGCAGGAAATGGTACAACATGAAACCATTCTCACGGCAAAGAAATAATACAAACTAAACACATTCATCTTACATTTAAGAACTTTTTTTCCCCTAAATCTGGGCATGTTTAAAGGTACTCTTTTCCATCAGGATCAAAATTTATGTTTTTAAGGGAAAAGGTAATAAATTTGGATGTTTCCTTTTTATGTATTAAACAGAGAAAGACACATATTTCACAAGTGTGGGCAAATACCAAGTAATTCTATTAATATCACTGCATTTGTAATTAATACCAATCCATACTTTAGATATGGCACCATTATGTCCTGACAACCTCTTTTAAATTACAGAACATGTTGCCCTACAATATTCAAGCAGACAAAAGCAGAACTATTACCACTGTAGAAGACTAGTCAAAGACTAAAGGCAGCAAAAATCCAGCTCAAGGGACAGTTCATGTGAGGATCTATACAAAGATTACTTAGTTAACTATCACAAACACTTACAGTTGGTTTTATGCCTGCTTCATATTACTCTGAGCATACAGAGTTTAAGCCTTGTACCTTGGACCACAGAAAAAGTTAATAAGATTAGAATAGCAAAATAAAAATGAAACAAGAACTCATTTTTTTGGCCTTTCCCCCCTGAGCTCATCCACATTGTCACCAGTTTCTGTCCCTATTTGAGACACAGCTGATTTGTGTCTCTTTGACACCACATTTGGTGGGAAATTCTGTGAATATGCACACTTCTTTGGGTCTCAGTTCATTCTTTTGCCTGTTAGTTTTGCCTCTTCTTTAGCCTCATTAACTACCACAAAAGCTACTTTCCTCACAGCTAAGATTTTTTCCTTTCTACCTCTTTTCCTTTCCCATTGTTTCTAATAGAGTATTTAGAATAAAAAAATATCACTTTCCATTATTTTGATTATCCCAGTAGAAAACCAGCTAAAATACTTCCCCGGCATTACTGGCAATTCTTTTTTCTTAAGAACGATAATAATGAACTGTTCTCAAATTGTCATCTCAATTGTTATATTGACTTGTGAAGCAGTTTGGCTTTGATGCCATACCCACTTCTTCAACAAAATATTGAGGGGGTTTTATGTTTTGAGATTGGGTTAGATTTTATGTTTCAGCATTCTGTTTTGGAGGATTTTTTTTTCTTTTTCTTTCTTTTTTTTTTTCAGATGGGCACACTGCTGATTTTTTTGTCTCAATGTCTTGAACCACTACTGTCTTGTTCCCCTTCTCCTGAGCTGACAGATGTATTGTTCCTATGGGCATATCATGGTCACAGTCCATCAAACTGAGTTCAAAACTTAAAGACTCTCTTAACACATGAAAACTTCACTCTCATGGGTTAGGAGAGTTGCTGAATGAGTCAAAATGGGTAATTTAAAAGCGCTGTGGGAAACTGGAAAAATTATGAATCCAAAATATTAATTTTCCTGTAAATAAGAAGAGTTTCACATTATCTGCATTGAAAAATTTTATCTTTTTCCCTGGGAATTAAAAGAAGCCTTTAGTTTTAAAACTGAAAAATGGAAAATATTTGAAGAACAGGATCAAAATCTGTATTGGCATGTACAGCAGAAATATGAAACCTAGAAGACCCAGTTTCTGACAATTAGTTTCTGACTGGTATTCAAGTCATCACTCAAAGAGGCTTCTTACAGACTTAGATTGGATAGAGCTATCTTAGATTGTCTTGAGACATACAGAATGTGTACAGTCTGACTGAGACTGGAAGGGGATTCCTCCTCTCTATTCAGCCTGGTGAGACACATCTGAAGAATTCATTATGTTCTGGGATCCCCAGCATAACACAGATCTGGACTTACTGGAGTGGAGTCCATGCAGAGATAATTAAAGCCTTGAAGAATATGTCACACGAAGAGGGTTTGAGAGAACTGAGGTTGTTTAGCCTCAAGAAGAGGAGGAAGGATCTTAAAAATTTGTAAAATACTAAAAATATCTGTTGTGAAGGCATAAAGTAGCCAAACATTTCTTAGCAATGTACAGCAGCAGAAAAAACCAAATGAGTACATACAGAAAATACAAGAAATTCTGTTTAAACCTATAAAAATACTTGTTTTACTTTGACATTGATCAAACACCGGAAGAAGTTGCTCAGAGTCTCCAACTCTGGTGATACTCAAAAGCCAGCTGGACACTCTCCTGGGCAATGTGCTCCAACTAACCCTGCTTGGAGAAGAGAGCTTGAACTGGTTGTTCCCTAGAGGTGCTCTCTGACCTCAGCTGTTATACAATTCTATGAAAATTTTCAGAGCACTTCAAGAACCCTAAGGCAAAGCAGGGGTAATCATTATGATGAAAGCATGTTCCTGTCAGTAGAAATAAGTGATCATTAGTGTTACAAACACTAAGTAATGTGCATTTATGTGCTCATTAATTCTATGGACTGAAATATGAATAAAGCCCACAGCTTGATGTGAGAGCTCATACAAGAAAGTTAGCACAGACCCCATGGATGCCTAAACTTCAGCCAAGATTAGGCTTTGTCACGGTGGCAGGCAGGAAGGAATCTTCAGTGTGTGGTCTCATCTACCCTTTGGAGCTTTCAGCTCAGTGCCATGAAGCTTTGAACTAAAAGACCTCTGTAATTGTTGATGAAGCTGCCAAGAAGAAACCTTTTTGATTTGAATTACTCTTTTAGTTTTTCTCATTACTCTCTCATAAACACAGAAACATCTAATGAGTCTTGCAGTTGAGTCAGTCTCATTTTAACCTTCCACTTAAAACAGTGTGTTTCAGTATAGTGTTAAATGTCTGCTGTAATTATATTCATCTCTACTTTAACTCCATTTTTCTGCAATAGCACCAAGAGGCATCAGTCCTGGAGCCCCCACACTGCACACTGTACAGAGTGTTTTAGAGACACACAGTAAGAACGCAGCTCATGACCTAAACCAAACTCTGGAAAACATTCTATGAGTACAACCAGTTCCTCTGGATTTCAAAAAGGTTTCTGGTGTCTAAGCACTGTTATCTGGTGCGAACAGGAGGAAGTGTCCCAGCACAGCTGAGTAATCCAAGTAGCAAAACATCACATTTGACATGAGACATCAAAGATCAAAAGCATTTGCTGCACTTGCAATCTTAAGCTGATGACAGAGTATATAGTTACTGATTTCATCCATTTTGTTTGAGGGGTTTTATAGACAAATTATGAGACTTTATCAAGTTTATTTCATGAGGGACTTTATACAGTAAAAAAAAATCAAAACCAGTTAGCTTTTAAACCATCAAGTTTGCTTCTCCATTGTTAGAACATTCTTTCTCTAGCTGCAGCAGTACATAAATGGAGATTATCACAGTATCTGGTTTCTGAATCTATGCCCATAATTCATGGATGCCAATAAGAATTTTCCATTCTCCAGGGATGCTATCAGAAGGAGACTAGCTAAACACACAGAGCAGAACTTGGAGTCTCAAATCCATAATCAAATATCTAGATTGATTGTGTCACTTGCACTTGTATTGATTTCAATTGGAGCAGCTGACCCAAGGGAATAATAAAAATGTGGAATAAAACTGATTTATGAGAAGAAAATAAATCCTTTTGTGAGTGGTAATGAATTGGTACTATTTAACCCTTTCAATCACAGAGGGAGAACACTATTTATTTTTTCAGAATGCTGAGTTAGCCGAAAGAAGTCACATAAAAAAAGTCAATACTGTCAAATGCCATTACAGTTAGTTGTAATACTTTGGAAGGAATGAAGCTCTAAACTTGATCTAGGATTTTTGTCTGACATATGACATTCTTTTGGTTTTTCCAGTCACTTTTCATGAGGCATCATAAGTGATGCACTTGTAGATTGAAAGAACCACAGAATTACTCAGGTGACTGTTTGTTGTACTTACTTATAAATTACCTCCCTCTAGACTATTTAGGGCAAAAACATGAAGAATAACACAAACAACCACATCAAGTGCACACAATTATCCCTATAAAAGGACAACCAATCATAATGATCCTTCTGGTATCACACTAGAAACTTATATAGTCAAAATATAATTTGATTCCCCCTTATAAAGTGCAAAGAAAAACTTCAAAAAACTCTTGTAAAATCCCAGTTTTCATCACATTTTCTCTACCTGAGAAAAGAGATGGGGTTTATATTGGTGTCTAAAGAGAAGTTTGTTTAAAGCCAACACACAGAAATATTCAAACTCAGTTTTTTTATCTGTGGAAGCTCTAGCCAGATTGTACATATCTAGTTTGGGTAATGTCATTGACATCAATCATATTGTGTTTAATGTTGTAAATTGTTTTTTTGCATTTAGCAGTTACCATATATACCGAAGCACAGTCAATGTAGTGTTCCTGTGGGTTAAAACACTGGAAGACATTCATTAACTAAAAGACTGTTTTTGTAGAAAAACTGATTGGCAAATTCCCTTTTACTCAATACTGTTTACCAGAGCCATCTCTAGAAGATTGCTATTATTCCCTAGACTATTCCAAGGGAGTAGAAACAGTCTTGGAGCCAATTCTGCTATAGGCAGTGACTAGGAATTTCAGCCTGTTAAGAACTGATAATACATTCTTCACAAAAATGGGGTTCAGCCCCATGTGTCAGCTTTATCACATGAAACCAAATAAATTACAAAGTACAAGACAGACAATGTACATGTGACAAAAAACATAACTATGGGAATACAGCGATGCAGAAGATCAATTAAAATACCATCTGTGGTCTGATGCTCGAGTCTTCACCAAAGAAATGGTCAGATATAGGAATTAGAGAGTGACTTTAATTTTGCTTTCCTTAGAGACACCTGTATTAAGGAAAAGAAAAGAACAGCATACCTGATACTGACAGGAATTATGCTATTAGATGGTGCATTGTGAAGCTGCTCAAAACCTACTGAAGCTTGACTAACTCTACTCAATAATCATCCTGAAGCGCATGCAAAACCATGAGTTTTCCAGCCAGGCAAATCAAATTTTAAATGCCCTACAATTCCAAGGCAAAATACCCCTAACTCCTGCTCTGGTGAACAGATTAAATATGGCTACTTGAAAATAGGTTATGCATCCGTTTTGTTTCCCTCTCATATGTCTTTAGGAGTGGTAAGTGTTGTAGGTCTGCAGCTAGAACTAAGAAGACAGACAAAATGAAAGAGGAAGGGGATGAAATATGAAAAATCTCCTTAATAGATGCCTTGGAAAAGCAGCTAAGGGCTCCCACACAGTGAGAGTGTAGAGGTTTCTTTCTGGTGCAAAAGTTGGTAAGCATTTTGTAATTACTTCTGTTCCTCTTTCTCAAGCCTTCAGCACAAGACAGGCTAGGAATTTCAAGGGGCTTCAGCATTCCTTTCCCCACTTCTGTTGCCATCTGCAGGTGGTGTCTTCCCCTAGCAGTCATTGCTTTTTGCACTAGGTTGATTCTTAACACTCCCTTTTTGACTTCTGTTTGGAGAGGATACTGAAAGTATTGGGTACACTGTGCCAAGTTCAAGACTACAAGAGGAGCTTTCTTATAGAAGTTAAATGAATAGATGGTGTGAGTTTTACTCTATTTAATCATATGTATAGTAAATATTAAACCAAAAAGGTTAGATGGGCAACATTCTGATGTATACATGCAAAAGTCAACTTGTTTATACTGTATTCTGCTGTTAGATTTCTCCAATTTGGCAAGAGAATGAATGGGCTGCAATGAGCCTTCCTGGTACACCATTTCCAAAGAAGCAGAGTAAGCAGATAAATTGTTTTTTTCTTTACAAAAATAGCTGATTAACTATCTTGCTGAAAAGTATGGACCTTACATGATGTATCATCAAAAGAAGTTATGGTAAGTAAAAAACCCTCAAGAAACAAAAAACCCCAAACTGAAAATAACAGACATTGATTTCTACATTCATAAGCAACACAGTTCTGAGTATAACCCTGCAACTTCATGTTATGAAACTCCCTAAGGACATACAGTTAATTAAGGATTCTCTTTAGGTCAAACTCACATTCAAATGCATCACAACATCTTGGGGGCCACAGATTTGGATTAATTTTGTGCTAACGTAGTCATCTGACAGAGGCAGGAAGATAAGAATTTCCTCCAAATCTCTCCTCTGGAAAAGAGGCAATACCTGATTCTTCCTGTCCTAGAACTTAATTTCAGACCCTCAGATGTAATTAAAAATGACCCTGTATTCTATCTGAACTAACCTGAGAATAAATAGGGATGAATGAGGAAACTACTTGAGGGAAATAAGCCTGACTCTCACCTTTCTTTCCCCTCAAGTGCTCTGAGAACTGGAAGGGTATCAGATAACAAGAACTCTAACTACTCTTGAAGAGGGAAAAGCTGTTTGAGCTCCGGTAGCGTTAGTATTTTATGGCTTGGAATAACCAATTGCAAACCAAATTCCTCTTTAAGGCTCCTCCCAAGCAAGCACGGGGCCTTAAATGACTTGAGGCAAGGCAACATTTCATTACATTGTATTGAGAGCAAGCAATAATGCCTGAGCACTGCAGAACTCGGACAGAGCCCTCAATTCCTGAAGCCCTGTTTGATCTCCATATGCTGTTTGCTGGAAACAAATACTTATCTGGAAAACTAGAACATATCTATACAGAACAGAATGGCAAAACAGCCCCAATAAAGCTCCTTACAGTTTTTTAACAAGTACTTTCACAGAGAAAGGTTTTCAGAAAAATGAAGAGTTGAATTAAAAAATGGAGGCTAATTGTACAGGTATTTCCCTTGAATACATTGTTAAACCATGGCCAAACTGTGGAAAAATCCATTATAAGTATCCTCCTCCACTGCCAGACAATCCAAACTATCTCCTGCTGAATTTCACTTCACACTTGCAGTGACCTTTTCCCTCAGTTTGTGATAGTATTTGCTTGACTTTCAATTTGGTTATTGATAATGTTAACAGGTACACACTATTTACCAACACCTTGCCAAGTCATTGTCTTAAAATAAAAGAAATATCAGCAGTAACAGAAAAACAGGCTATGCATTACAAAACATTTATGTTGGAATCAAAAGTCAGAATTAAGTCAAAAGTCAGAATGTAGACGCACTACAGCTAAAACATTCTCTCTTGCTTTTATTCACTACAATGTGCCCTTTGCTGAAGTATTTTGTTTTACAGGATTTTTTTTTTTTACTGTAAGAAGACAAACATTCTCCATTCCAAAAAAACCCCACAGCAACTTTAAATCTTTTGCAAATTACTTAAGATGATCTGGCCCCATTGGGAAAAAAAGGTCTAGAATTAAATATGACTTGTTGGAACATGGAAATAACCAATAAGCTGTCATGCTGCTCCCTTGAATTGCTATGAGATGTGCATATTTTTAAAAGCAGATGGTGAAAAGTTATATGGTATCCTAAACAAACATGATGAATGGCAGAGCCATTTGGTGAAAAAGCAGTGTAACCAAATATTAAGACAGTCAGACAGAGACCTAGGTACGTGAAATTTGAAAGATTTGGAACAGGACAAGGAAAGGTGCTAAGCCTAGGAAGAGCCACAGAATATTCAGCATGAGATTAGCTGGTGCCTCTACAGCATTGGAATAACAGGTTCATGACAGAGAAAGTGTTAAGTTACACGTTATTTAAACACATTCCATGTCATTGACCTGCTATCTCAACATACCATATGCTATAGTAGGGCACTGATAAGATAACAACATATCAAACAGAGTTTCACAATATACATTAGGGATGGCAGGGCAAAAATGTAGAAATACAACGTGCATTAGAAAAAAATCGTGCTCTCGTAGTGGGATCCTTTGCTCTGTCCAGGGGCTATACTTATGCAGAAGGATTTCCACTCCTCAAAAAGTCTGTATCTCTTGAATCCACCCCTCTGAGGCACACTGTTTCTTAATTTAAGAGTAAAAAAAAGGCCAAGAAGATATGTTAGATTCAAAGGTAGACCTCCTAGGCCCCACATAGTTAAGCTAAAGTTGAAAAAGATACTAATATAATGAATCCAATTCTTTGATCAAACATAATACCCAATTACCAAATCATAGATACCTCTGCAATATGTCTTGATATGCTTAAATATTCACTCAAGTTCCTTTAGCTTCAATCCTTTCTAATTCTACTTCACTTCAAAACAGATATCTAAGTAAAGTACAAAAATAGTAAATTTTAATAAAATTATTGCCAAAATATGTTTGGTTTTTTTTCATAATACTCTTCCTATCTGATGGATTTTTCTTAAGTTCTTAGAATTATGTAATTGAGTATCCTATTGAGTATCCCTATTTTCAAATAAAAATAGGTCATGGGCTGGAATGACTTGTCCAGACAAACTCCTACATCTCCCCTTCCTTCATAATAGATATTATTTTTACATCTAATAATCTTTGCAGTGTTTTGCAACAGAAGTTAGTTAAATTTGTTCTTAATAAGAGAAGGTGACTGCACTATTTGGGAAATGATGTTTGTCTATTAAACTCTCACATTCCTACCAGAAGCTTGAGTTTTCATTAATGAAAATTATCTTAAAGATTTTTCATTTGAGAGATATTAAAAAATTATCTAGTATCAGTGGGGTCACTGCTTCCCAAACTGACACTTAAGGTACTCCTGAGCAAGCCACCAACTTGAGTGATAGATGCAGCCATTTGGATGCTTATATTCACCTTCTAGGTGAATTCCCTCTCCCCTTTTTACATTTTAATCCCTGCCTCTTTAACAGACAATGCAGCAAAGGATGAAATACAGTTGCTCATTATGTCAAGAAAATACCAATTAGCCATCAGACAATTCAATAAACTTTGTGTAAATATTGTGAACAGATGATGTCTTATATAAGCTTGATGAATTAATGCTTAATTTCCTTCCTGCATAACCCCAAAACAGCCAGCTTAAATGTCAATTGCTAGAGCTCTGACTTCTGGGGGGAAGCACTCTTAACTTCTTTAGCATTGCAAAGCAAAGTTTCAGCAACAATGAACAAACGTAATGAAATTTTCTGGGTTCTATTCCCCAATGATTCTTCCACCACCACCCGGCTCTCCTGAGTTGAACTAACATAGCAGGCAGTTCAAGTCGACTCTTATAATTGCTTCCAATTTGCCTGTTTTGCTTTTGGCAATTAGCAAACTGAAATGTTATCATGAAAGAGTCCATCTCATTTATAAGGCCAGGTTTTCCCTCCACTAAAATATGCAGGCACTCTGTTCTTTATTACCAGCAGGAGATAAATGGCTGGTTTTCGTTGCTGAAGAATATATAATGGTTAAAAAGTCACTTTTTTCCTCCAGCTCTACATAAATCACAGAACTAGTCAATATTTAATAATGCTTGCCTTGGTCTGGAGTCCCTTGATCACCCCTGTCATGTGTAATAGCTCCCTCTCCGATATCTTTGACATAAAAGCCCAGCTTTACTGCAATACTAACATGTAGAGGGTCATTACGGATCGACATTTACCTTAATCTGTGACTGCCAACCATGAACCGATAAATTCCAGCAGATTCCACTGGGAGAAATCAGTAAACTTCTCAGTGGAAAGAACTGAAGGAAAATTCTGCCGAGAACAGAATACATTTTCTACAACGGCTGCTCTGCAAATGGGTTCTGACTTTTGAAAGTTCTCTAGCTGCACAGCTTTGCAACATTTAATACCGTTTTGATGGTTTGAGAGACGGGATGACAACCGAGGATGACACGACTTAGAAAGCAAGCAGAAATTTTCTTTGCAAAAACAATGCAAGATTAAACACAAGGGGAATATGGCTTTTGCATTATTCACCCTGCTGCCTTGGCGGAAATGGCTCTGCTGTCACTGGTCCAGCCAAAATGTTGCTCCTTTTTTTTATATTGATCATCACTCCTTCTCCTCATAATCTTACAAGTGCTTCACAGCAGAATACATCAAAGCCTTCATTGCATAAAAAAGGGACACAACAGCCTTTGTGAGGGGTCAGCTGAGACTGCCTACCACACGTTACCCTCCTCAGTGAACGTGTTTCTCCAAAGAGCACACAAACAAGTTCATTTATAAACTACTTTGCAGAGGACAGCAATTACAGCAGCTATGCTCTCTTTAGCACCAGTACTGGAAGCAACAACCCAGTCTCATTCTGAGGAGAAAAGAAGAGGCGAGTTATAAAGTCATCAGCGATTCAATTCTCTATCTGTTACTGCATTTACAATACTGATTAAAATTGGGAACAGTACATAGAAGGATTAAATGTCATCCAAACATTATTTTCAACCACAATTTCATATTATACTCATAAGAAAACATTTTTATAGTTGCCTTATGTCAATCATGCTGTTTAAAGTGCACTAAAAATTAATGACAACATTGTTAGGTAAAATTCATAAACATTACTTGTGTACAATATTTTATTATTTATTATACCTTAGAGCATGCTTTATAGCTCAAATTGACATATTAAAAGCTCATACTCATTTTGTGAATATTCATTTTTATTCACTGCCCAAGTATTTTACATTTATATAATTAGAGGACATGGCGTTCTACTTTCAACTAAAAAATACACACGTTTTGTAATACATTTGGAAAAAATGTCCAATTACCTTTAGTGCCCTAGGCTTTTACATAGGGGCGACATCACTAACTCTGCCTGCTCCGATTTAGCAACATTTTAACCCAAGACCACATTGTTATGTTTAAGTTTAAAAGATGTAAAAAAAAAAAAAAAAAGAAACAACCTGCAACATAAACCAGTGGCAGCAAAAGAACAACCTGCAGGGAACTCTTACTTGTCAGGCTTTCATATCTCATGTTGAGTCTGTATATGATATAGAAATAAAGAGTTGGTTTTCTTTCCTTTTCTTCTTCAAATTATACCCATGATCAACCATATTATGACCAGCTCTCATGAGTGGTTTATATAAGCAAACCAACTGAAATTTTGTGAGCATAGCTTCCTTATCTGAGAGAAGGTGGCAAGATAAGACTCTGTGTATATATCTAGAGACTAAATGAGTGCAGAGAGCTTATCTTTATTTGCCAATTTATGTGTTTGTACAAATGTAAAGCACCATAAATCAAAGCAGCAGTTCTTAAATAAAAATTGATAATTCTAAAATAATCAATGGCACAGGGAAAAACAAAAAAGTAGAAAAATTTGGTGCTAAAGAATTTTTTTTTAAATAAACGGAATATCAATGTTATCATTAGACTTATTATGAAGGGAAAATTATACCTTGATCAGCATAGAACAGACCAGTGACAAGGACTGTGTAGGTCAGTTTTCCATTAGGTTTATTTGGGGCAAGCCATTTAAATTGAACTTCTTTGGACCCATCAACAGTAGTAAATACATCAACCATTCCCTCAGGGGCAGCTTCCATGGTCCGAGCTTCTACCTGCAAATTCAACAGGAAATGGAATTTGGTGCCATAGTCACAGAGGAGGAATGAGAGATGCAAAGTTTAAGAAAAGGTATTTCTTAATTAAGAAAAAGTAACTAACACTGGCAGAATCCTAATTTTTAAGCATGTTGCTGTCCTTTAATCTACATTTGTTTGAAGCTGTTCAGCTACTAACCTACTTTAAATAGAGATTACTGTAAGAAACAGGAAACAAATACTGAAAAAGAATGGAAGATTATTTTTTAAATTATTTAATTATTTTTACACCCACCTCATGTGGATGTACGATCTCAGTGTAAGGAAAGGAAACAACAACAGAAGACCATGTAACTTTCTGCGTTTTAAAAGCAACGGCAAGGAACATGCATTTAAACACTGTAGTAAATTATTACAGACATTTAACAGACAAAAATTCCTTTCTGGAATATTGACTGCTCCCTAAATTAACTTTCACATTCACCTAATAAAATTAAGTTGCAATAAAAAGTAAATCTTTAAGAGAAAATAAAATATAAAAAAGCTGGATAATGTACTGAATAGGAAAGATTTGTACTGGAACTAAATAAATACTTATTAAATATTCCAGATATTTACTATTGAAATTTCAAAACTCGTAGTAAACATTCAGTGCTATGGAACAAAGTAACTTGTTATTATGTTATTTATGGCGACAATTTTGTTTCTACTACATTATTTATTTGGTGTTTTCTAAGGTATAAGATGGTTTCACACCTCTGTAAGTGCCTCTCAGCTGCAAGTTCTTGGGAGTGCTAATAAATGCTATTTTTAATCTGCCACACCTGCACTGTTATCTAAATAACCAAACATATTTTCTCTGTCCTTGAAACATGAATGTTGTATTTTTCAGAAGAAAAGATTGGACAGCTCATTGTTTACAAGTGCCATGCGCATCAATACCTCCACATGTGCTTCTCTATTTATACACTTGCTTATATTGAAAGTAAGTGATAAGTTGCAGTAAAGCCAACAGGATAAAGTGCATGCTTAAAGATAAACAAGTACTTCATAGATTTATTGGATCACTGCCACATTGATTATTTGGGTATTTTAGTCAAAAACATCCTTATGGAAGGATTTGACTAAACTGTGCTTTCTAAACAAAGTAATTTCCAGTAAAGTGCTCCTAAATTTCCTAAGTGCTCCAATCAGAAACATGAAAAATGTGAAGAAATTAATAACAATTATGTTTTTCTACTGAAGAAGAATCAAAAAAATATTTAAATATTATAAATTTGCAGCAATCTGTATCATGTCCTAAACAGCTGCAACAGCTGTACTATGTCTTTAGCTTTTTTTTTATGATGTGCTATATAAACATATGGCACAGAAAACCTTTTTCACACTTATTTTTCTAAATATTATTTTACACCACCCCGTAGTATTTTCAGACATATTTACTAATAACTTAATAAACAAAGGCTCTTGTATCATAGAAGTGACACCAAATCATAGAAATCATAGAATAGGTATAGTAATATTGGGAAAAGTACAAGCATACATATTACTAAAACCCTGAAATTTAAATTTAATAGCAGTGGGTTGAGATGAGAAATACTCAGTGTTGAACATTTCCACTTATTTATAAGACATTAACAAGAGGTAACACATTTCAAAACTAGCATAATTTGAGTGCTCTTGAATTTCTCTGAAGAATCTATTACAGGCAACGTGAGCCCTTAATAAACCATTTTTTTCCCTCTTTAGGGACAAAACACCCAAACAATTAGAACAGACAAAAGCAGTATCTTGAGTGTAATAGGAAGAGAATAAAATGCAGCTTTTCTTAATTTACTTAGCAATTTGCATCTCACTTAAAAATAACTCATAGTCACAAAAAAAAAGTCAAACAAGAACTATCTAAGCTGAACAAAACCAAGTTTTTGAAATAGAATAACAGCTAATGCTCTCATAATTAATTAAGATCTTCAGAGCCACCTTCAGAAATATAAGGTGGACAAATTCCCTATTTAGGGGAACATCACATGATGTTCCTTGATCGATTAGGGCACATTAAGCACAAGATCAGCAACAAAAATAGCTGGAAGCCTATCAGTTTACTGCTGGGAAATCTTTCCCATACTATTTAGAGCAGAGGCAAAACATTAGGTTTCTCTTTTTTTCTTCTTCTTTTTTTAAGTATTGGGTTTACTCTGTAATTGATATGAAAATCTTTTTTTAAAAATCAAATGAAGATCCAGTGCTTTAACTTCCTGGCAGCACTTAGGTGAGCCTAAATCAAGAAGTACTTCAATTCCTGTGATTAGAGATGGATCACTGGCTCTGGAAAACAGTTTGTGCACTGATCATGGGATGCAGATGAGTATCAGCTACAGCAACCCCTTCGAAGTTTTTCAAAAGACAAGTTACAAGTTCGTAGTTCAGTGGAGACATCAAAAAAGACTACTAAAAATATTTTTTAAACTGTAACCACTGGTGTTCTCTTCTATCGTTTTGATGCCTATTTGATAGGACAGTAGTACTGAAAACTTACATATTTCATCTGTATGCAAAGTTTGGTAATGAGTTGTCTTCAGCATCACTACCAACACAAGGGATTAGGTTATTGCACATCAGGTACCTTAAAACAAGGTTTGCTTTTGGGGTATATGTGAAGTTGCAAAAAATGTACAAGAAAAACTGGCAAAAAGCCATTCAAGCTCTTAAGAATGAATATTCTTCAAAGTAGAGCAAGCTATAAACTGTTTAATGGTTATAAAGTCTAGTTGTCTTCTGCAGAGAGAAAACATTACTGGCATTTGAATGAAAGCAATCTTGGAAATAAAACTGGAAATGTGACTAACAAATTACATCATAAAAATAAAACCTGGAAGTTCCTTCCTGATAAAAAATAAATTGTGGTAGAAAAAATAGAAAGAAAAACACAAAACCCTCCCAAACCTCTTTTTTCTTCCATCTGTTTTTTCTACCAAATTTAGAAGCCTAAAACTAAAGCTGAATTAAACAAAAACTTAAATCCCAGAATAAGCACAGGCCTCTCTCTTGGTTATGCTTGAAAACAAAACCAAGCACAGTAGATATGATTCTAGTTATTCATCAGCTATACTATGAAATCATACTAGATATATCAGTTCAGCTATATATCCAAAAACCTTTAACAAAATAAAAAAGCCTCAGGAGGTCTGTTTTTCATAAATTTGTCAAATTTAATATTCCTGTATTCTCAAATCCTGAAAAAAATGGGGTGTTACACAAGACTGCTAAAATCTGTCAAGTATAATATTTTGATCACATTCTTGCATTCAAAAGATTTATGAATTACCATATTTTCCTTGCTCCCGTTGCCACTTCTAGCCTCTGCAATTCTCAAATTAACTTTAGTCCTTTCGGTCCAGCAGCCAGAAATTTGCTCATTACTGGAACAGTAACTCTTTCTTTATATACATCCTTGTAAATCTGGTTAAAGTACACCTGCACCTTTCAAACATATTAACTCCATTTAATTTCAATAATGTGTGTTTCAGCCTCCGTTTTTGTCTTCCCTCACTGTACCTATGTTCTACTTTGGAATGGTGCCTAACAATGACCTATTGAATCTTTAGCAGCTCTTAAACAGGATCTTTTTTTTAAATGTCACATTTTGCCAGATGGGTTAGTACTGCCCAGAGTGAATCATCACCATTTACTCTGATATTCACTGTCATCTGACATTTATTACATTCCCAGAATGTAAATTAAGGTACTCACCAGTGGACCTAAAGCACAACCTTTTGCAGTACATGCCTGGACTCTGAAGGAATGCAGACTCCAAGGAGCAAGCCCATAAGCATAACAACTTAGCTGTGATGAATTTTGCAGCAGAACACCGTCCATGTACAATCCATAGCTAGTAATAATACCTATAAAACAATGTGAGAGCACTCAGTAACCAAAAAGCCACAGAATTTAGAAGAAAACTAATGCTACAGACACCAAGGCAGTAGTAGTACTTCAAACTGTTTACAATTGAGCAGATACTGCTTAGCACGACTGGGAAGGTAAAACTCAAAAGAAACATACTCTCCCATCTTTAACTATTGCAAACCTTACAAGTGCACAGCATGTCTTTAAAAAATTACACTATTCCAAAGATTACCCCTTAACAAACCTGTTTCTGAGTGGCAGCCAACACCATCCTGGAATGAGGGAAACTGAGGCAATTCTGGTTTAGAGTCTATTCTGCATATGGCTTTTCAAACAATACAAAAAAACATCTCACATCTTAACAGGTTCAGACTTAGAAATAAAATCTCCAAAATAATCAAAATGTTGAAGGACAAATCAGTGCTATAACTACAATGAATCAGTAACAAATAATTTTGTCACACAAAACACCTTTTTCATATTTATTCCTTCTAACAATTACTTCAGATTTCCACTGCTTTGCCAACAAACTACATACTTCATCAATTTGGGGCACGAGTGGGGTGGTTGGAAAATTTACCCACTTTTCTTCATGAAATCACAAAAGTGTAATGATTACTGTTTCCTTCTCAATATGCTGTAGAAAAAATCTTGAAGTAAACTACTCCTTTCCTACTCAATCTACAGAAAGAAAACATATTTGGAAACTCAAACATTAGCAAGATTTTTAGACAGAGGAAAGAATGGTCCTTCTTGTATACCTGGCTAATACTAACTAAAATTGCAAGTGATTGCTTATTGCATTTATAACAAATTCTAAAACTTTGTTCTTCCAAAGGTACATGGCAGGATAACAAATCCTGTAGAGTATTTTGAATTTAATGAACTAAAAACTTAGTTTTACAGATTGGCTTAGACTTTAGAAACTGAGCTTGCAAAGCAGCACTTTTTCTTAGGGCTATTCTGCCATCTTTCTTACTTCTGAATAATCTCCCTTTTTAAAAGTTACTTCAATGAGAAATATTAAGCCAAATAAATGCAAAGTTATAGGGTTCATTTGAAGTGATTTTAAGTTCAGAGGATGCCTTCTAATCCTTCCATTATAAAAACAAATTCTATTGTAAAACTATAGCTCAGTTCACCATTCCTTCCCTTAAAATTAATTTTTTGAAACTACATTGAGGAAGATTCGATGTGAAATTGAAAAAAATATTTTCCCCTCCACAAAGTGGAGGACTGCATCATAAATAAAAGTGTACACACAACTGTTTCAGCTGAGCTTTGAAGAGTTCTACTTCAAAAGATTTATACGCTAAAGGTCTGAGTACGGTGAAGTGATTCACATGCTCCTCAATTCCTTTCTCTTCTAGAAAAGTGAGAGGCTAAACTCAGCTCAGACAGCAGAGATGTGCAGGAGGAGGTCCTGGAAAATCACACACTATCAATCTTACCACATTTGACAGGCTTTCTAAAGCAAAAAACCCTTGTGGTTCTGTGTCTAGTTGCTTGTGAAGCAATAACATGAATGGTTGATATTTTTCCTCCAATAAATAAACAAATCTTATATATATATATGGGTATATACTTTAAAATACTTTGCTTATCTCAGAGGAAAAATGCGAATGCTAGCATTAAGGATGTGTTTTACAGGCAAAAAATGCCAAACACTGAGATAACTCTAAGCACCTACTATACCTGTAGCACTAACCCCTTGAAAGTACCATAGAGTAGAATCTTAAAACTACCTGTGCTGGAAGGGACTGACAGGACAACCCCAAGAATCACACCATGTGCCTGACAGCATTGTCCAAACACTTCCTGAACTCTGTTAGGCTGGTGCTGTGAGGAACCTTTTCCTGATCTCCAACCTAAATCTCCTCAGACACCTTTATGCCGTTCCCTCGGGTCCTGTCACTGGTCACCAGAGAGCCCAGATCAGTGCCTAATAAATCACTATTAATTCATTTGATACTTATGATAACAGTATGAATCATAGTCAGGTCACTTGTCATTAATGTTTTAGAGAGTTCCTAAAGCCACAGCACTGTGCAGCACCCCCACTTGAGGAGCAGCTTGCTGTTCAGCTCTGTGAGCTTTTGTTAGTTCTCCCAGTACAGACAGAGAACAATCATCTCCAAAAATCTGATCCATTATGTCTTGATTTTACTTCTGCCCTTGCCTTGTAGGACACTGATGGAGAAAACTACAGTATGAAAAGAAAGAAAAAAAAGTACGTCTCAGAAGAAAATTATCTAATAGTCCATTTTTGAGATATGAAGCCATTTTTCTAAATTAGCAGTAACTATTTTCTGGGGATAAGTAACTCTGCCTCCCTATTTCACCAGTATAGACTTCCAAAATATACAGAGAAAAAGTTTAAAGTTGGCCCAAAGTTAACAAACTTCTCAAGAGTTTCTAGATACTGCTGAAGTTTACCATGCATAAAATATTTAAGACTATAGGACATTTTTATGATTTACAAGGCCTCCTGAGCAACATGTGGTCACTATGAAAAGATGCAGTTTCTTCATAGTTTTGAAGTCTAGGTAGCTAGGTCAAAACATGCATTCACTGAAGACAAAATCTCTATTGTCTACAGTACAATTATGTTCCACCATTGAAAAGAAAACCAAGAATGCAAATCAAACTTAAACTGAAGAAAGTTATAAAATCTTCTTCTTGCTCCTTTCCCCTCTCTGGGTGAGACCATATAATGTGTCAATGATATTCAAGACATTAAAGAGGTTTTGAATCCAAAGTACTACAAGCACTTTACTCTTAAGGTGCAATCTACAGGTCAAATCTTAAGCAAACATACTTTTACCTACATCAATTTCACTGACTACAAACACCAGTCGTCTCTCATAAGCACAAGGATTTGCAAGAACAAGTACTGGCTTAGTTCACTGAATAATTTTATAAATCAGTTTTTACTATACCTACTATTTTCCATTAAAATTCCACATGGCCTTGGAAGATACAATCCTGATTTAGATTTGGTTTTATCTATGACATGAACACAAAATGAAGTTTTTGAGAATTGACCAGCTAAGAAAAATTTTCAGTGGAAAATTTTCAAGGATTTTAAAATAGCAGATCTCAAACTATATGGCAAGGTTATAATGGATGTGCTCTGAAGAAAAGATCATTGTTTATTAAGGCCACAAGAATAATGAAAGGTCAAAGCAGAATATCTGATGACACACGATTTCACAAGCCTCTCCCTACATTGCTTGCATCTAAATGGTCAATATTGTCTATACTACCTATTATCTACATACATATGTGATATGTATGTGTAGGGTGGCAGAATCTGGGCCATGTCCTATCCACCATTTTATTGCTGGATTGAAAATAAGACAAAATAAAATATCAATATTCAACATGCCATCTTCCAAAAGTCTTTTTTCTACTTAATACATAAATTATATTTCTGAAGCAACTTTCAACAAAGAATTACGTGTTTAATTTCCCATTTTTCTATGAATTTTTTCCCCTCTATATAATGTAAATAAGCCTTAAATTAAATAAAAACCTGTAGCCTCAAAGTTCGATATTTACACCTGGACAACACAGGCCTAGGTGTTCCTGTACCCCAAAGCTTATTTCCCCTCATTGTGCCATCTTTGTGAAGAAGCTTTGTAGCCTTTAATCCTTTTTGCCACCTCTGACCTCCAGGGTAGCATTTTAATTCTCCTTAATTTTTTTCTAATTCACAGCAAGCAGCTGGAGCCCATATACATCACGAGGGCATAGCCAAGTCTGTGCTGTCCAAGCCCCAGCCAGCCCACACACCCACTGGAAGCTGATAAGCCTCCTCAGCCCATGGAAATAAACAGTAGCATCTGTCAAGCAGGAGCAAACGGAAGGAGGCAGGAGAGAAAGGAATGGCCCCAGAGATCTAATAAGGAGATGACAATCTATGATATGCAAATCTTTGCAATTCTGAGGTTTCCACCTGAAACAAAGCCAAGCTCAGTATTTTTGAAAAGCACTGCTTAGCAGCCTGGAACACACCAAGTTTGATCCAACTCAGTTCAAAGCAGGAAACAGCTTCTAAGCTTTTGGAAAAAAAAAAAAAAAAAAGAAAAATCAAGAATGCACCAGTAGAATGCTGAAGAAAGAAAGTTTTAGGGAAAGTACCTAAGTATCTTCTGCTGGTTTTTCTCAAATTTTATTCTTCTCAACTATGGTATTTTTCAGTCTCTTACACAGTTTTAAAACACTGACACAGCCATTATAGATTATATGGTCAAAAGGCAGCCCAAAAGATGTGCTGAGAATGAGCAAAACAAAGTCACTGAACAAAGTGAACCTTCCTGATTAAGCACTTGCTCAGTCAAAACTTTTAGAGCTTATTTGCTGTTGAGTTTTTTAAAAAGTCTCTTCAAGAAAATGGAGAAAGGATGGAAATAGAAAATTGGAGAATGAGAAAATATGTTATTAGATAAATCACAGAATCATTTAGGTTGGAAAAGACTTTGAAGATCATTGAGTCCATATAACTGCTAACCCAGCACTGCTAAATCCACCACTAAACCATGTCCCAAAGTGCCACATTGCATCTTCTAAATACTTTCAGGGATGGTGACTCAACTGCTTCCCTGGGCAGCCTGTTCAAATGCTTGGGAACCCTTTTCATGAAGGAATTTTTCCTTATACACAATCTGAACCTCTGTGGCACAACCTGAGGCCATTTCCTCTTGTCCTATTGCTTGGGAGAAGAGACTGACCCCCCACCTGGCTACACCCTCCTTTCAGGCAGTTGTAGAGAGGGATAAGATCTCCCCCAGCCTCCTTTTCTCCAGGCTGAATACCCCCATCTCCCTCAGCTGCTCCTCATCTGACTTGCACTCCAGCATCTTTCCCAGCCCCATTACCCTTCTCTGGACTCAGTCTAGCACCTCAATGCCCTTTTTTATAGTGAGAAGTCTGGAACTAAAGACAGGATTGGAGGTGTGGTCTCACCAGTGCTGAGTACAATCACCACCCTGGTCCTGATGGCCTCACCAGTGATGATCCAGGCCAGGGTGCCATTGGCTTTCTTGGCCACCTGGGCACACACTGGCTCTTGCAGTTCAGCCTCTGTTGACCAGCACCCCCAGGTGCTTTTCCCGTCAGCAGCTTCCCCGCCCGTGGCACTGCCTGGTATTGTTGTGACCCAAGGGCAGCACCCAGACTGCGCCTTGTTGAACCTCACACCATTGGCCTCAGCCCACCGATCCAGCCTGTACAACACCCTCTGCAAAGCCTTCCTGCCCTGCACTCCTATCCAATTTGGAAACATCTGCAAACTTGCTGAGGGTGCACCAACATCCTCAGCAGCTTCCTAGCAAGTTGTTTATTGTAGTTAAAATGAGAGCCAAGCTGTACATAGTAAATGCTGTATTAACAATCTACAACACCCAAATTCAGTAATGCATCCTGGCTTTTAGTTGTTTTAAAGGAAGCTTGTGAAAATTTATTTCTTAAACTCTAGACCTTTATTGTGTGCTGTTGATATGCATGTATAAATATGTATATGGACATATATATTTGTATTTCCTCGATTAGTTAAACCACTCTCTAAATGGTTTGCATTTTTTTCCACAATGCAAGGATAACAAGATCAGGCCCTGAAATTAACTATTAAAAAATGCCTATTTCAGGGAAAATTATTCAGACTTTAGCACTAAGCTACATGCATGACCGTCCTCACCATTTCCTCCCATCCCTTACCCTTCCCCTTTCTCCTGCCTCCTTGCTTTTGCCACACATGCTGATGAGATTTTAGAAACAGAGTTAGAAAGTTTCTTAGGGGCTAGGAAGTAAAATCTTCCACAATGACTTCCAAAGAACCATAAATTATCAAATACATAATTTAACAGGTGACATATTCTTATTTCTTTCTAAATTTAATGTAAGACCTTACAGAATACAATCACCACTTCTGGGGGAATCATTTAAAATGTCTTTAGTGAAGTTGAACAAGTAGGATGTGCTTTATCACAACTGAATGTGAGAAAAAAACTTGCAGGAAAAAATGAAATTTATGTGAAACCACTGGGAGAAATAATTCTATATATTGAAATAATATCATGAGCCAATAAAGAAAAACATTTCTGATACTTCAAATTTAGTGATTCCTACATAGCATCACTCTGATTTTATTATGATGCATGTAGCAGTGATTTAAACTGCTAAAATCAGAGCAAATTCCAAGTAAATGATACCGTGCAACCCCACTAGAAAAGTAACATTTGTCTAGAAGTTTTACACGTGGACATTTTGAAATGGAAAACATTTCTAAACAAAAGAAAGCATATTGTTTAACTTTCACAGCCATAGAAAAGTACAACTATATGATGAGTATGCAGAACACAAATCTAATTATTATTACATATCAATTAATGTAAAAGAAATTAATGTTTTATTGGAGGGTGAAATTAACATCCTAGACCGATATTCTTCAAGAATGCCTGTTCCTCAGCTCAGTTGCCCTGGAAAACATTGAACAATGAGATGCAGTACACAAGTACTATCAAAAGGGAGCACTTTTGAGCCACTGAAACGGCACGTTGGGCTGAAAACCACAATCTCCCAGCTGCAGACAATGATACTATCTCAGGTATTTTATGTGCTAAAATGATCATTAAAAATTAAGCACCACATATAAGCTGCCATTTAGAATATTAATTTACCTTTACTAATCATCTTTTTAACTTGAGGCTAAAAGAGTTCACTTACCATTCGGATACTCAGGCTTAGTCCAGGAGATGTTAAAGGAGTCAGATGCATATGACTGGGCTTTTGGAGCAGGAACCCCTTCTGGTGTACTCTCATCTGTTATAGCTGCGCTGGCTTCGCTTATACAACACCCACCTCCAGTGCAAGCCTTAAAATATTAATCAGAACAAATAAACACCTTTCAAAGTAGTACCAATAATTTTATCAATTTTTTTTTTTTGCCTAAGTCTCATCATTCTTCCAAATCTCAACTTAGTAATTCTGTGATTTTCAGGTAAGACCTTCTTCTTAGCATAGATTTGTTTACCTCTTTTCTTAAATAACAAGAGGATGTATAGTAACTCATGATACTTAGTTTTTAGGCATACTATAGCTAAAACATTCTTCTGTACTTCACAACAGCACCCAGAGCATGTGCAATTATAATAGTAAAAACCACCCTATTATAAATCAATGTGTATTAGTTGTTATTATTACATGTTTATGGAAAATAAAGGAAAATAATTTGTATTTCAGTTGCCAGAGAACAAAATGTTAACCATGCAATTTTTGTATTTTGTTTGGGATATGAAATAATATAACGTGAAGGCAAAAGTGCATATCCTTTATATAACAGGCTTTTAAAGTTTTACATGTACACAGCTATGGTCCATGTGATGCTTTGCCAATTATTTGCACCAATGCTGATGACAAGACTACACATGTTAAAAAACATACAAATATATATATGTATATATTGCTACTGGATTGAAAGATCTTTGTGTTAGGTTATTGCTTATATTTAGGGTTTTGTTGAATAATAGAATTAATAAAAACCTGAATTCAACAAATATTTACATTTGGACATACATAAAACTTATGGGATTATTATCTGTGTTTTTCTAAGTTGTCCATGTACTAAAGTGGACAAGTGGATCATCAGCAAACAAAGAATCTTGCTCTCCAGATGTCCAGGAACAAAATGTTTCTCTCAATCTATTTTATTTGAAAGGATTAGCTTCAGTTTCCCATTTCCCATTGTTTTTCAAATCAGAGAGCAGTCAAACACATTCCCTATGCCCTCCAAAACTGTATACTGACCCCAAGGGTAAAAATAAGTATTGTTTGCAAATAAGAGGCTCTTTTATACATAAAGATTATTTTGATATCACTGGAAATTACATTCCCAATGCAACTAAGGAATGACTCCATGTTTAGTCTGAACTACCAAGTAAAGATGAAAGAACGCAATCTCAGTTTTGGGAACATCCAAAAAATGACATTTACTCTAAACATGATAAAACCCAAAAACCGGCATCAGTTCAGATGGATGCTCAGGTAACTATTAGCATTTTGATAAGTAAAATATTTAAGAAAATCATCCTTCCAGGAGAAGCAGAGTAATCTTTGAATGATTCTACTTCCACTGGCTTCATAAAGAAGCCAAAAAGAGCAGTTCTGGAAGGCCTCTTTCTCATTTATTCCTTACTGACTAGCTAATTAATTTCCACCAGGCCTACTTCAGCAGTGGAGAGTGTTTCATTTAAGGGCTTGGTAACAGCAGCCTTTTCATTCATTTATTTCCTGAATTTCACACAGCTCAATTTTTGTGTCTCTGAAATTTGCTGGGACACGAAGTTTCTGGTTCTTCTAATGAAAATCAGCAAAAGAGAGTTCATCTGTATTTCAGGTAGGAGGATTTTAGATCAGTGTATCCAAATGGACTGGACACCTGGCTATCACATCCAGTGATTCTCAAAGCCATGAAAACCTCCACCCAGAATGAGTTCCCATTTTGTCACTTTGAGAAACAGATTTCAGGTGAAATTTGCAAAAATACCACAGGAACTGGACAGCCAAAGGACAGATGCAAACCACATCAGATGACACCACATAGCAACACTCCAAACAGGACCTGAGCCAGCTCACCCACACTGCAGCATCCTGAGGAGATATTAGCTTAACAGTTCAATCACAAAAGCACTTCAGTCATACAAAGAAGAGTGACACCCTGGCTACTAAAGGCAACCTTTCAACTTTCCATTTGCTTTCAGGCTGGCCTGGCTCACACTCACCCAGCTTAGAGAATGAACAGAACAAAAGCAAGTTCCTTTGCACTAATCCATGGAGATATGACCCTATGTCTTCTTGGCTGACTTTAGGAAAGAAGCATTAGACTTGCTTACAAAACCTGTTGTACTCATTTATGAATAAAACTGCTGCATATTAAATGGCAGTAATCAATTCTGAAAATTGGTAACAGCATGCAAAAATAAACATTTTCTAGCATTTTCAATGTAGCAACATTAACCTTTCATACAAAAGTTACAGGCAACAGCCTGTGAGGTGCTGAAAGTTCTGCTCATGAAGCTCCTGCTTCCAGCGTTCAAGATGCAATTTTTGATGACACAGAAACCAAAACCAATTTTTGAATGGATACAAACCAAAGTTAATAGTAACTGTGAAACAAGGAAAAAGTTCTAACTGATAGAAATATTTCATTCTAACAAAAAAAAAAAAAGACACAATTTAGGTATATCTTCCACTGTTGATGATTGTTTGGGGTATTTTTACTCTTAAGTTTTATTCAAATTCAGTTAAATAATATATGAAACACTAATTAAATTTTTTTCCAGGTGTGTATGCTTGATTTGAAATTTTTTGCGGATTTGGTTTTTGTTGGGTTTTTTTTATATTTGGAGTTTTTTACTTTCATAAACAAGTAACATTTGGCCATGTTTAATCTTCATAACTTGTAAACCTGTAATAGTACATTCCTCTCAAACCAGTCTAACTAGTTCTATATATGATGGATCCAAATGTTTTAAGAGAGCTATCACACCTCAAAGATATTGAGCTTTTCATGCACTTTTATCATTTTTAAAGCTGCAAGGACATTTAGATCTTCTAACTCACCTATCACAGACCACTGCATTTTATCCAGGTAAATCTGGTTACCTTTGTCACTAGAAGAAATTATCTTTTGCTACTTTCTGATTAAATGCAAATATTAAGGGGGATTAAAAATTTACAAAGAAATGAGAAATAAAATATAGAGAGCAAAGGGTTCCTAAACATTTATTTGGTAACTTCTAGGAAATCTGTGCACGCTGATGAAGCAAAACCAAAATGCACGCAACACCTCCTCCTGTATCCCAAGGTAGAGCCACCAAAAGCAGTCCCAGGTGCTCTCCAGATTGTAGCTGTTAATTTTTCCCCGATGCTCTCTCCTTGTGCCCCCATGCACAGAAGCTGGGCAGGAGCAGAGAAAAGCTGTGGCACAGTGAAGGACAGCACAAATTCTTTTGTAAAGAATACATAAAAAATCAAGGCATAAAATGCTTGTTGAAGTAGTGCCTTAGTTTTGGACATGGCACTATTATATATGCTAAGCAATTTACTATGCTGAAATATCTAGGCACAAATGAATTAATTTCAACATGAATCTAAGCTTTAATTAGACTGAATATCCTTGTTTTTTTCAGGTTCAAGTCAGATCCTTATCATTACCTGAAGGTAGATTATTTTTTGTGGTATAATATTTAGAACATTCAAGAGCATGCTAAGAAAAAATGAATGCATATCCAGTCTACATAAATGTAAATTTATTCATAATCAAGAGCAGAATATTTTTCTATGGCATTTATCAAAGCAAATATCCTTATATAGGTATTGTTATAAAATGAACAATGTGCTTAAAACAAGGGACAATCCTCTCCTTCTATCCACATATTTTCAGGTTTGTTACCGAAGAAGCTGTTCCATTTCATCACAAAATAAAACAAATGATAAAGAAATGCAATGAAAACACTCATGTCTTTTAAAATGTTTTGAATACACAAACTGCTGCTCTACACTGAACTCTTCTTCTCTGCTATTTCCTTCTACATACAGAAGGAAAAAAGGATTAAAGAACAAATTACCATGGTACAAAATATGAAAGGTTGACACTTTTAAAAACCTTCAATGTTTGCTTGTAAGTTGGGTCCAAGGAAATATTTTAAAAGCATTTCATATATTTCTGCTCAATTCTTCATTAGTTATCCAACTTATCCTTGAAGAAAACCTGTATTTAAATTACATATACATTTTTGTGAATCTGTTTTGAAACAAAAAAAACCTACTTTTGCTCACCCGCCTTAGCTTCAAAAAGAAGAGGTTAAACAAAGTGGACACAAGAACCATTAAATATTAAGATGCTAACAAAGTCAGAATCATTTTCACCATTTTACACCTCTACTACACATCTTTAAAACTTACAGCTAGTTTTATGAGGTATTCAGTACCCGGGAAAAGCTGCGGAATAGTAAAATCCAGAAAAAGTTCTGTGCTGTTATAGATTACATTCCACTTTGTAAAATTCTGCTCATTGGTGGCCATATAAATTATATAGCGACCTAGGATTCCATTTACTTCCACTGGTTCTTTCCATCTGCAAATAAAAGCAAAATATGATTAAGACCAGACCAAATAAAGATTCAAACCACGCTGAAAAATGTAAGGCTTTGTTTAGAGGACTTCATGGGGTCTATTTTGAGAATTTGAAAACCCAGTTGTGCAATCATAAAAATAAATCTAAGCCATACATCTAATGCAGTATTTGTACTCAGCAGACAAATGATTACACACAAAGCAGGGGCTACAAAAGGGGCATATCACCAGAACATTTCCTGCACTGAAGTTTGCAGAGGCTATGCCCATATGTAGGTTATACTGATTGCGTAAAGACAAAATGGAAATTAAGTTGGCAAGTGATAATCAGAAGGTTCACAGAACCACTAAACTAATCACTTCTATGCATTTAATCATAATAAATTTAATTTTATGTCACAAACCCTTCCCCTGATTGAACTCACTGGAATTCTTGAATAAACTGATGCACTATTGTGTTGTCAGGAAAGAAGAAATCCTTACTTACTGTACATGTATTGTTCTAGAATCCAAAACTGTCAGGACCGGGGCATCTACGTGAGATGGTGGCAGCTGTGCTGTAAACAAGGTGACCTGGGAACTGTTTGTACAGCCAGCGAGTGTGCAGGCAGTGAGCAGGAACTGGTGCGGTGTGAAAACTGCCAAATCTAGGGCAAAAAAAGAATAGGAATTTACGTGGTGTACTCATTTTAACTTGTTTTCCTATAGTTTTCAGACACTAGCAAGTTTAGAAAATCAAGAGGAAAGGGGACCTGTGCCTCTTAAAAGTTTCAGGTTTGCCCCAGAGGAATGAATAGGTACTGGTTCTTTAGTAGTAGACTGAATTTTGATTACCCATAGATCTATGGGGTGTGCTTTGGCTGAGATAACCCCACTGTACTCCATTTACCCCAGAATGTACACCAACCAACCAAAAAAAAAAAAGAAATTAGATGTTCAGGTGCTACATACTACATCAATTTGCTACAGTGGCAAATGAACACATTTGAGATTATTAAATCAAATCAAATTAAATTAATAGAAAAACAAGTACAGGTTTATTAACACAGCTGCATTATATATATTTTTTAACTTGCTGTATGAAACAAGAATGACAAGCATCAATACATACAATTCACTTTGTGCAGATCTCCCTATAAGCATGAACACAAAGGAAGCTCAGAGTTGCCACTACTCATACTGATCCGTTCTGTCTTTGCCTGTTTGTCTTCAGCTGCACGAACACCAAACACTCATAAAATATATTTCAGTAAAGACAACCCATCTAATGCTACAGCAAAACAACTACTCAATGGTTATTAATTTTGAAGCTATCTTGAATTTCAATTACTGCACAAAATGGTGAATAAAATGTATAATTTTTGTTGAATAAATATTCTAAAAGTTCACATATTCTTCCCTATATTATTAAAGGAATGTTTGATAGAAAAATTATAGCATGAAAGTAATGCAAACATAATTTTCTAGCATTTTCCCGTCTCTTTTTTCATTAAAATACAAATCTCAGACTTAAACAAGCAAATTTTCTTTTTAAGAAGGAATTTACAGTTGAGGTTTTGGCAACAGCATAAGGTATACAGGTAAAATGTTTGTTCAACAGACACAAATTTTCAATATGTCAGAAAAGTTCTGTGTTTTTGTAAAACATATAAAACAGTAGCGTTTTCAGAACCCAATAGTATCAAACTATATTTTTTTACAACATATTTCTGAGCACAAATTTAAAAATTCTGGTTGGATGACAAAGACATCGCCAAAGCAGAAATGTTATAGGCCCAACTTCTCTCTCATTAATTTTCCCCTCATATAACACCTTCAATCCCTGCAGGAATGAAATTTCTTCTGATTTGCTCCACTCTGTGTAAGGAGACAATGAACTTGGGCATTTTTATTGAAAACACTGTATCACTCATTGGTATTGTTCTATGGAGCACACGGCAAAGTGTGAGTTAAAAAAATGCAGCAGCTCAAAAAAAATCATCAAGTGAATGCCTGTAACAGTGACATGTTTAATCAACATAATGGCACTGATTCTACCAGGGTTAAGCAGTGCTTAAGTCAGTGAGAGGGGGAAAGCACACTCCAGAGCAGGTGCTCAAGCTGGGTCAGCATGCAGGGAAACTCCATGTAGTGCACTGGCTGCATTGCCTTCATTATTGTACACCTTCCTGGGTCCCTTATTCCCTGCAACTGCCATAAGAGAAGCCACAAAAGTGCAGACGGAGCTCAAAGTCTGTGACTCAAGTATTACATAGTCCATGTTGTGGGTGGACAAACAAGCGACCAGAAGGATTTTACTTTCAGCAATCCTAAAATGAATAGATGAAAGCAATTAATGGAACCTGTATAATTCATAACCTCCTAGATACTGATTATGCATTCTTCTCTCAAAGTTGAAAGTATATGGTAGGGTTTCACCAAGAAGAGTGAATATAACCCAAGGGAAGGGAAAAGAAAAAGTTGATTGCTCCTTTTCCATGTGTTCATGGTGGATCACTCTTTTCCTTATCAGTGCGGGGCTCCATGCAGACTGCAGCTGATGAGACTACTGGCAGGCATATGTTTGTGGAAATACCTTGTGTAATTTGAAGAGGGAATAAATTTTTCAAGGATTCAGAGAATGGAAGATGGGAAAATGTTTTATTTCCCTCCCTGAAAAAAACAATTGACTATAAGTTACCTTGTGTGTCTTAGTACCAAGAACAGAAAAAGCAAGAGAAAAAGACAGGGAAACATGTAAAGTTTAAAAAAAAACAACTGCAAGGAATGGAAACACAGCACATATGAGCACAGAGATCACTTGAGATCAGATGATAAACATACTGAAAGGGGAGGAAAGGATAGGAGAGTTTAAAAAATAGCTGAAAAATAAAATATGTTTAAAAAGCAGTATGTCACCAGACTCTAAGAAAATCTTTATTCCTCATCTTGATTTACTAACACCTAAGTATTTTGACTACTAAGTAGAAAGTTTCAATGGAATCTGAAAGATTTAGGTAGGATAAAGGCTAAAAAGAAAAATTTTGTTTGTGTAAGCAGGAGAAGAAAACAAAGAAATTCAAGGCTTAGCAATGTCATTCAAGGTAGGAGCTTTGCCATCATTAAAATCTCTCCATAGACTTCAAAGTTTGGATAAGCCAGCAAATATAGGGAAGGCAGCATTTCTAAGAGGTTAGAAGCTGAAACTGACAACAATAAAAATCATATTACATCATAATCACTGCAATTATTCATCACAACCTAATTTGGGAGATTTTTCCTATTTCAAGTTCCAAGTATTTCATAACGGATCAGTGGATTCAAACAGCTATGGATACAAACATGAATTTGAAAGAGGGAGGAGGTTCTTAAAACTACAAAGCCACTCTTTGTCAAGGTCCTCTAGCAACAATGCCTTGCTTTCCATTTGCTTGATTGCATGATTTGCATAAGATCAAATGTAGGCAATTGTGGACATGAAAAACAGATCGCTCTCAAACACATTAGAAACAGATCCACAAGCATTATGTGGAAATGTGTTACAAGAAAATGCACCCCAGTGCATGGAAAACTCAGTGACTAATGTCAAACAAAGTGTAATTTACAACATAGGGTGGGAATTATATGTTATTTTACAATTGATTTCATGCTGTTGCTGGATGAATTTCATTGATCTCAATTCACAAGACGAACCCAGTAAGGACACAATTACTGCATTTAAATCTACAGCAAAACCTGATTTTTTTTCTTAAAAATTTGCTTGATCAGGTTATATTCCAATCTATTCTGCAATTCCAGTTCCCCGACTTTAATTTAAAGATTAAATGTTTCTTATTTCAATATTCCAATAACTACTCACTGAAAACACTTATTTCTTACCAATATAAAGCAAAGCCTACAAATGACAGAACTTGACTGATTGAAAAAAAACCCTAAATTCAGGATTTGGTCCTGTTCTCATTTCTAGACTCAGAAGAGTGAAAAGCACAAAAAGACAAATAAAAAGATCGTTTTTTGAGGGTACAGGATTCCCTCAAGTCATCATATTAAAGTAGAAGGTAGACAGAAAAATAATTCTGCATTTTTTGTGCTAAAACAGAACAAAGGAAGAAAACTAAAATAAAATCCCACATATCCGTTTTAAATCCATGACTCACTTTCCCTGAAGAAAAAGGTGGAGCAGAGGGAGAGGAAGGATCAACCCGCCTTTTCATCTCTCTGACCTCAGAGGCAACACAAACAAACTAAATCATTTTCTAAGCATACATCAGCAAGTGAATTGTGACTTGCAGTGACTATCATTAAAATCGGTATTTGCATATCACTAAAATTCTTAGATATATGGGGTGGTTGGAACTTCCCACACTAACCAACTATAGTGGTTGGTATCCCTCCAGTTCCTAATAACCACCTGCTTAAGTCCTGAGAGCACAATGAATGCATGAGGCAGAAAGAATAAAGAATGACCCCGTTTGCATGGTCAATAAGAACACTCACTTGCTTTGATCAAATTTAATGGGTAGTCATTGAAAGATAATATACAACACTACAGTGCCACTTTTAGCATGGAATTTGAGAGAAGTTACTAAAGCAAAAGCACAAAAACATAATTAGTACAGTCAAAAAAAAAAAAAAAAACAACCAAAAACCCAACCAAAATTGAAGATTCAACAAAACATAAGCTTTCCCATTTCACTGTCAGAATACATCCCAGTTCAAAAATAACACAGTAGTAATAGTCTCAATATTTTATTTTATCTGTAACTATCTTAACACTCTTATTATATTCAGATTTACTGCAAGAGAGCCACACACCCTTCTTGTTCCTCCCTACTTCCATTCTCCCTGATTTCAGGCAGCTCCTGTAAGGACCAGAAATGACAACATCCTGTCTTGGTAAGCACTCACCTGACTTGGGCAAGGAACCTCACATGCTTTCTCAGGAAAATAATTGACACAGTAATTATCCCATTGCTATATTCAAAGGAAAATGATCCAACTAATTGTAGCAAGGGATTGTTAGCAGCACAACAACAAAAACCTGCTGAGAGAGTTTGAAAATGAAAAACTTCCAAAGAATTCCAATCACCACACAGTTTATGTAGGTACACTATACAAACATTTCAGCTCATTACTCACCCCCTTACTCTGTTCTTTCATCTTCTTTCTCACAATCTATTATATTAACTCATAGTAACTTAATATCTAATTAGAAGATAAACTCCTTGGGACCATAAATCTTCACCACCAAATACAACCATGTCCTCTTCTGATTTCTGTACACCATCAAAAAATCCCAAACATCTGATTCATATGCTAAGTGTCAAGACTGCACTATCAGGCAGCTCCAACAGACATCACTAGCACTTCTCTGACTTCCGCCATTTCCTGAAAGCAAGCAACAACTCATATTCAACTTGTAATACCGTATATTCTGCTCTCTTTATTTATAAAGCACCAATCACTTAATTATCTTGACTCTCAAAGAGCCATCACTAACGTACAACTTTCTCTGGAAGGGTATTATACTAGGGCTGCATCATTTCATAGATTTGAAAACCCCACACCACACTTACTTGAAAATATTTCAGAAAAAAATGTCACAAATGAAGTACCCTTAGGTACTTTAGGCAACTCAATCAAGACAAAAAGTGCTCATCTACCAAATTGTGTAAATTAGCAATGGATGGCCTTCCACACATGCAACTGGCTCTTTAACTGAATCTATCTTCCAAGACAGCAGCAAATTCTAACATATTGATTAATAACTAAGAATGCTTATGTGATTCACTAACGTTGAGAGCGACAACATTTAAATAATTTTGTGAAGCCATTAAACACAAGTGCAAGTAATAAAAAGCAACAAATAAAAAGCAACAAATAAACCCAGGATCACAAATAACTCTTTTCAGGAAGCACCATAAGCTGTTGTTCTGCTCTAAGAACAACAGCAAAGACTTTGACACAATGGCACATGGACAAAATAACTTGGCTTCCAGCTGGCCAACAAATGCTGATGTGTTTTAGAAACTATTTGTTCAGCAGTAAATATCTCTGGTTTTCCAAATTACTTATAAAGGAAAAAATTCTTTACTGGGAGGGTAGTGAGACACTGGAACTGGTTGCCCAGAGAAGTTGTGGATACCCCAGTCCTGAAGTGCTCAAAGGTCAGGCTGGACAGAGCCGTGAGCAACTTGGTCTAGTGAAAGGTAACCCTGTCCACAGCAGGTCCCTTCCAACCCAAGCTATTCTACGAAATTTTCATTCCTTTTGAGACTTAAGCACTTCAGAAGAATTCAGGGAACTTCCACGTCCCATCTTGGGAAATAAAGAGCGTAGCACAAAACCATTTAACATATGGGAGCATAAAAACATGACAGTTATGTATTGGGCTGTGTAGAAGAGTTATATTCAAGAAGAAAAACCCTTTGGCACAAATGTGAAACAAAAGGATCTTTCATCATTTCTGTTTACAATGATTTCAAGAAATTGCTAAAGATTTTAAATTCCTGAAAATGGTTCCACTTTTGGAAAAGGGACAGCTCCAAAGCATATTAAGGCTTTTAAAGATAATTATGTTTTAACAGCAAAGATTATCCCGTTTATTTGCCTTCACATTTAGTAACAGTGTCTCTTGATTACGCTCTTACACCCTTAATTGTTGCACAGTAAAACTTTTTGCCGTTTATTGTCCCAAAGTCTCATACTTTGAGGCAAAATTCATTCCTCAAGAGTTAGGTTTCATCCTGACCAATTCACAAGTCCACATAAACATCCATTCCTGATTAATGGATTTCATTGTTCCTTTTTATTTTAGTAAAACTATTTTAATTTTAACCTTCCTTAGCTAGGTATGCATTTTTTATTTACACATTATTCCTATGCCTATTATTCATATCTCATTGTAAAAGCTGGACAGCAAGGATTTCAATCTTTTACTGTAAAGCTACATCCCTGAGATAGCTACTGGAAACATTTTCCAGGCTCTTTTTACTTCCAGTTAGGACACACTAGCTTGAAATCCCAAAGGTGCTCAGCTGAAGAAAACTCAAATCCTGTGGAGTGCCCTACACCACATGGTTTAGAAAAAACAGGAAGGACACATTTGAGAAGAACATTTAAACTTCTCTTCAGACTTTAGCACTTCCACCTATATTGCTTTGTGATTCTAAGGACGTGTCATGTCACTGACCACAGAAGAATCACCATGCTCCTTGGAATCCTCTTTCCCATAACATCCCTTACATGTTTTTCTCTGACCCATCAGCATTAGTCACCATCAGAAAAATATGGAGGCATTTTGGAAGGTTTTTCAAAAGTTTCTCTTGCTGCCAAAATGACACAGAGCCAGTCAGTCAGTGAAAACATTCAGCATCAAATCAACCTACTGAACTTCCAAGTTACTTCTTTTCTGACTAGAATTATAACCATTCACTGTCTCCCCAGTTTACTTCAATTATAAAAGTTGGAAAAATAAAATGAGTTTGAAGGTCAGAGGGGGAAAAATCAGAAAGAAGACAAAGCACATTAATTTTTACCAGGTACGTGGAGAGAAGTAATTGTTGTCAGTAACACCATCTTAGTTTGATATCCCTCTTTTTCATTTCTTTACATATAATAAGGAATGAAGATTTTAAGATTTAAATGAAAATTTCCATTCACGAATGCTTCCAATCCATTCACTGTATTTCTTATTCCAGCTTAAACAGAGATGAGTTGCTAGTATAAATCATAAGAACCATAATGTCTCAGTCAATGTTTAGCCCAAAAAGTGAAAAAGGAAAAAAGCATGGTTTGACCATTTTACCTCTGTATTACTTCAGCTTTATATTCACAACTGGAAAATATATTTGCAGTAGGCAAATACATTGCAAATTTGAAACTCAGATACCTGCGTCTATAAAAATGGAACTACTCTGGATTTACATTAGTATAACCAGGAACCCTTTGGCTCACCAGCAGAAGTACATCCTGTATTCCCAAGTAATTCCAATCTTGCTGCAGTGGGAGAAACAAAATTCAGACCTACCCAACATTCGGTGCCGAGATAATTGTATGAAGTGCCAGGCTGCCACTTTCACAACTCACGCAAGAGCACATGCGAACGTGCCGCTGCAGCGAGTAAGATGTGGCTATATATGAATATATGGTAAGCAATAGCAACTATTACTATCCATTTTGTATAAATCAATAGTGCAGTCTCATCTGGAGCAGCATATATTACAGAGTGCAGAATAAAGTCTGTCTGGAAAACAGCAGTGAGAGAGCGGAGACTTACACACACTTTCTCAGGAAGAGAGGCTACAAAGAAACAACCTCAGAGAAGGAAACAAAGAAGACACACCAAAGAGGGGTACAGGATAGTAAGTGCTGCATAGAAAAGCAATTAGGATGCTCTGTTCCCTTGAATTCCCTTTCAATAATAGAAGGGGGGTAGGTGGAGGAAGGGAAGAAAAAAGGACTTGCAATAAATTCAGAAAGTGGAATTTTCAGAGACACTCGCCCCACCTAAAATTGTGGCACATCTAGTACTGCTGACAAGATGATTCAAGGTTATCTTTATAAATCAAACTTGAGGGGACAAACATTAAGTATCAATATAATATTTTTAAAATTACTTATGTAAGCATCACTATAATTTGCAAATCTGTCCAACATTCCTGCAAGATTTCCATACTTCTCTTTCTGTATCTGAAACAACTTTGAACTCTTTAACACTGTATTTATTTTATATAAGTTTTTTCTGCCAAGCAAAGAAAAAGAGGGATGAGATCAAAGAAATTAATTTCCAAAATAAATATTTTGACAAAACTTAGACAATTTTATTTGTATCTTTTTCTTACTATAATTTAATATGCATACTAAATTACAAAACACCATTTTAATGCCAAAAGAATTGTCTTAATCAACAAAAGCCAATTCACTAAACAAGCAGAAGCCTGAGAAAGCACACTCAACACTAGAAATTGGAACCTAAACAATAAAACTACAACAAGGGCTCTTTGAACTGCCATCAACTACAGGTTGATTAAATTAAGGATTTATAGGTTGTGAGTTTTGTATTTAAGAACATCTGCATTTTACACCCATAATGAGTAACTTTTTTCACCATTTTGTACAGACCCAGGCATGTGAGATGATTAGGGAACAATTCTCACTATCCAGGCAAGCCATCATGTGATTTAAGAGTTTCTGCAGAAGAGATAGTATCACCTTCCTAGGACCACAACAGCTCTGTACTCCTGAATTATAGTCAGAGGATAAAGGAGTTTGCCAAAACATTACTGGAGTGCTGGAACAAGGATAGTGGGAGGACTCAGCTTCTGAGCACTGCTCCTAAACAAGACAATTTATAGCAAGTTAAATCTGTTGCAAGACTACAAAAGCTGAGCTAGTTTTCTGCTGACCACAAAATAAGCGGCACAGTAAAATACACTGCATTTCTATCTGCTCGTCTCTCTCCTTATTAGAACAAGCAGCCCAAGCTGCAGAGCCATTAATATGGTCAACATGTGGTTGGGCAAAATTATTTGGATCCCTTATTTTTTTGGTTTTGGGTTGTTTTTGTTGTTGGTGGTGGGTTTGAGTTTTTATTTTGTTTCATTTAATTTCATATTTACTTTCAAAACACACACATGAAAACAAAGGGGGAAAAAAGAAAAGCCCAAAGGTTTTTTCAACTTGACATGTTGCACTACCCAGTTATGGCATGTAGTGTCAGTAATGCCATCAGATAACATAACTGCCACAATCTGATGTGATGCATTAAACTGGGATTACCAGAATAAATCATGTTTGTGGGTGCACAGATCACAGGTGGTGCAGTCAGCTGCTCTGTATTATGGCATATCTATAGGATGTGCAGATTAGGATATAATGTCCAGAAGCTTGCTCTCATTTGTGAAGTGCTTTGCAACCATAAGTCAATAGTAAGGAGCCACAAAACAGTTATAATGGCATAAACCATCATCAGGGAAAAATACAAATCGATCAGTGCCAGCAATATAAAAGGAAGAGCTTGCATCTGTCCCCAGTCTCATAAATTCAGTGGTTGTTGCAGGCTTTTCCTCTGTCCCACATGTACTTTATTAACAACAGGAACTATCATAAATAATAATAATGCAGAGTAGTTTATTTCAAGATGAATGCTCTTCTTATTATCTGTTGATCCTATACCTCATTTCTTACATCACGTCTGTGCTCCTCCTTTAATGGGAGGGGAGAGCTAGCTAAATTTATTGCTTGAAGTTTATGCCTTTTAATTGGCAACAGGGTATTATGCCCAGAAAGTTGTCTATGTAGGCTCATTGAAATATCTGCGTACCTTAACCAGCATGTTAAGCCTCTGCAAAGGAGGCACAGAATTTACATTCTACTGTGTGCTATAAATAAGTAATAAGAACAGATTAGAATTATGCATTTACGCCTACTAGTGAGAGTGAGATGCATAATTCACAAGTGGCAAACCCTTAAGAGGCTTTCGTATTTCACCCCACCCCTCTCCCTGCTCCAGTCTTGCCTGTGTAGAACCCACTATACATTGTTTAGTTCTGCTGTTTCCCAAATTTAATTTTTCTTTTTCAGGATAGGTTGTTTAGGTTTGTTTAGGTTTTATAATTACAACTTCTTTCTTGCAGGAGAACAACTGACACTATGTTAGTAGTCAGTGTTGGGTATATGCCCACATTATGTTACATTATTGGTATCATCTTCATGAGTTTTCTTGTGAAACTCAGGGACACAACTAAGCTAACATATGACTTGCAACTGTAACTTCCCCATGCTACCCTAGCACTGTCTGTTGGAGCTGGTCCAAAGCAGGGCCATCAAATTGATTAGTGAGATGGAGCACCTCATTTATGAGCAAGGGCTATGAGAATTGAGATTGCTCAGCCTGAAATAGAAGGATTTGGAGTGATCTAATTGAAGCCTTCTAGTACCTGAAGGAAGCCTGCAGAAAGACAGAGAGCACACAGTGATAAGGGGGAATGGATTCAAACTGGAAGCGAGTCAGTTTAGATTAGATTTTTACAAGGAATTTCTTTACTCTGAGGGTGGTTGAGGCACTAGAACAGGCTGACCAGAGAAGCTGTGGCTGCTCCATCCCTGGGAGCGCTCAAGGCCAGGCTGGATGGGGCTCTGAGCAACCTGGTCTAGTGGAAGGTGTTTCCTGCCCATGGCAGGGGGCTCGAACAAGATGATCTTAAAGGTCCTTCCCACTCAGGCCATTCTATGATTCACAGTTAACCTGACATACTGCTACTCTACCAGGACCTCCTGGAGCAACAGACTAATCTCCATGTTGATTCACATCCTCAGTTTCTCTGCTGAAGCCTGAAAGTACCTGTTGTGACCACAACTTGTAAGATAGCACATGAAGGCCACAGATTTTGCCTGTAACAAGTAAGTTTCTTTGGCTTGCTGCCTGGATGCGAACTGTCAAGATCTTTGCATAGACAAAACTATGTATTATAAAGATTCTGGGAAATAAACGGTTCCGACACATCCACAGTAGTCCCGTCCCGTTCGTGCTTGTATATAAACTGCCGGCGCATTTCTCCACAGTACTTCTACCTCCAAAAACTCTTTCACCTGGTGACAAGGTGTAGAAACAAAGATCTATTTCAGTCTAGCTGCTTTACTGTTTTTTGGTTCTCTGGCTGTGGCACTACAATTTTGATTCATTTAACTCTCCAAGAAGCATCACTAAGGAAAGGCTCTTTGATGAAGATGTTTCCTTGTAATTTCTCTCAGCTGTTTTGAATGTAGACTATTTATCTACTTGGATTTTTCCTTTTTGCTGTATGCAAATATTTTAAATTATTTTCTAGCTCTATTTACCATTTGTTTATTTTGCCTTGATCTCTGCCACACAACTTCTTTTCCTATTTAAACCAAGACTTGTACCTCTTTTTTATGCTAACATTTCTAATTTATTAATCTTTTTATCTATTCAGTGTATCTCACTTTGTTTTTAGTTTTACTTGACAAGCTTTCTCCGCAATTTTCTCTGCCTGTAAACATAGGAGAAAGACTTAAATTGCACATGTATTTTAATTCCCAGTACAATTTAGCAGCTTAAAAATTGTTATGTGACATTGCAACAATGATATTAAATCCCAAGAGTCATACCTCTAAACATTCAAAACACATTAGTTGAAATGTCTAATCTAACATCCTTGAGGTGATGAAAAGGCTAGCATGCCAGCTCATGATATTTAAAAATGCTTGTCAATTGGATTCAATTTTTGTTTCTTGATCAGAACAAAAATTACTAGCACTATTAAAATTAAGTGATCATAAATAGCTCCAAAGTTCAAGTTAATATGGAATTCAGCTTTCAAAAGGAAGCTATTGACACAGAGCATCAACACGGGTAACTTTTCATTATTGATAATTTCCTTAATTTTCAGCATTTCTCCTAGAATAGACAGAAAATGTCACTTATGCACCTTTGTGTGAACTCCCCCTCTCTAGCCAATGATCTTGGATAGGTGAGATCCAAGGATCCAGAATGTCCTAATAAACCAGATTCTCTGGTCACCTCTGAACAACCTTACGTAGCCATAAACATACCCAGACATGCAAAAAAACCAAAGAAATCAAGATATGTAGACTGTAGACATGACTTAAATGTATCTCTGTAATCATGGAACCTGGCTTGTCCAAAGCAGCCAACACAGAAATAACAATGTTTATCACCCACCTTTCTATCCATCTTAGGACCACGAGTCTAAGCCTTACTTAAAGCACACTAATCTGATGTTCTTCTTACATGTTTAGCTTTATGTTCACTTGAATATTTTTCCCACTAGTTAATTTCCTGGTAATCCATCACTTTAATGTGTCACTCTATTCATACAATAAAACCCATGGAAATGAAAGAAAGAAAAAGAGAAAAATTCCCAGCAGTTTTCAGAGTCCAACTACAATCTATGTAAAATGCTTCAATCAGAAATAAATCATCATAAAAGACATATTCCATGGAAGACTAGTGAAAAGCATGATGGAGTTCAGTTCTGGCTAAAAAAGGCTATTAAGATTTATGTAAACAATTTAAGCAATCAGTGCAGAAGCCTAAGTTACATTGCTGGCAGTGGTAACAGGAAAGGAAGTATCCTAGAATGCCTCCTATTGTTTTTGGGACAAGATCCATTCCTTTCATATGTTTCCACATAACTTAAGAGGCGATTTTGCGAATACATGAATACTCCAATTGCATAAACCACCAAATATTTTTGAAATCAAACTTACATCCAACTATTTTATGGTCTGATAACACACAGTCTTGTATTTTTCACACACAAGACAAGACTTGTGCAAGGTGAAAAACACTCAGAAAAGTCTGTACTTAATTGGTGAAGTATTTTAGAAATGGAAATTCTAAGGAAGTTTCTCAGACTTATTGAAATTAAAGTCTGAAACACATGCAAAAATCAAGGACTGCACTTTCCATAAATTTGTCTCCTTACAGGTTTCTGTTTTTTTCAATAAATAATGTGCTGAAAATATTTCAGTAACGGTAAATAACACCCTCATGGTCATGGATTTAGTAAAAGCAAAGGAAAGGGGAAACCCACCTAGAAGTTCTGCTGTGGTGTTACCTGCCTGTACATTGTCATAATTTATCAATATTCCAAGGTTCAAAGAATTTTGGGATATATCAGGTATAGAGAGAAGAGTCTGTGTCTAGCACCAGCCAAAGAATACATTTACTGCTCTGTGGAATTATCACAGCTGATAAACCAACACACTTTGTAAGGCAGAAGCATGGAATAAAACATCTATTTCAAATTAAATATTCATCAACTATTTAGCAGTTCAGGAGACCAAACGTTCCTAAATTAATAAGGAGAACTATGAGTATCTTTTCTAGGGCATAAGGAAAAGCTCAGAGAGAAGTTTCATTATGCAGCTGGAAATATCAAGAAGGTTGCCCCACTCTATCCAAGCCTATTAAATTATGGCTAAGTGAAGTGTGTCCTTATAAATGGATACCTAGAGATTCAAGCAGAAGCAGCAAGTTTGGGCTCAGTCCATCTGTGCAAGAGGTCTCATATCTTTATTTACCTGAGCCCAGCATTACCTGAAACTAAGCATAAATCATTTACCAAGTATCTCAGAATGATCCTGGCAAAACAAAAAAAAATCTTTTAGCAAAGGGGAAATGTTTTTCATGATCTATCAATATATTATTTATAATTGCAACACAAAACCTTGCACAGTTTCTGACGTTTTCTAAAGCACTTAATGAAATTGTGGCTGAATGAAAACTTGCTTTAAACAATAAGCTTATGTGTCCATTTTATCAGAAAAATTAAAACCTGAATGAAAGCCACCATTTTGTTTTACCAGCTTCAGGCAAACCATAATTACCAGGCATACCGCTAAAAATAAGATCCCACAAAAAGTACTTCAGGCTATGAGCACAACATGGCCAAGAAAGCATATCCTAGTTCTTGCAAATCTTAAAGAGTTCTCATTATATTTAGTAACAAAAAGTGGTCACCATGAGACAACAGCTCACAAAGACAAACTATGACACTTGATCTGAAGCTCTCACTGACTAAAGACAACATGCAGAGAAATAGATTAGCCCTTCAGAAAAATCCAAGAGCAAAGCATACAAGATTTGGCCAGTTTACCCAAGAGAGGTTCACACACACAATGTTACAAGAACTTGATCTCAGAAAGTAGCAAAATAAGAATTTTCTATGGAACTGCAAAGAGGGTATCTTGGAGAAGACCTACAAATCCACATGCCAGTGCAGAACACCTACAAGAAAATTATATGTGGGCATTAAGAAGTAAGCTCTGCTGATGGATTAAAAAAAAAAGAAAAAGGGCTGTAAGGCTGTAAATTCACATTTTACAAACTGAACTCAATGAACTCTTCATTTAAATGTGTCCTTCTCAGTAGACACTGTCTTCTGAAGATATCTCAGCATCTTCAAATCTGCTTACCAACCTAGATATTGAAGGAGAAAATACAGAACAAAAAGCTTACAGATGCCTAATTCTGACAAATATTTTGAAGTAATATTACAGAAAAAAAAAATCTGGGAGTTTTACATTTTTAGGGGCTTCATTTCCTATCATGGAATTTAGACAAGGCGGGAAATCAATACTTTTCTTCTCTTTGTTTAGAAAACAGAGCCCATAGCCAAAATAATTCTTATGTGCCAGAAGGGAAGAGATAGAATAAACACTCTCCCTGTTCTACAGCTATTAGCTCTGGAGAAGCTATTTTGCTCCAGTTCACTTCAGTACAAGCAGAAGATTGGAAGGTCCCAATCACTCTCATTTTATAATTTGTGTTGCATTTTAATTTTTAGAAAGTGGTACTCAAGCAACCTGAGAGCTCAGCAATTCCAGCAGGGTTAGCGTGAGCTCTCTCCTGGCTTGCTGTGTTACCCAAATCTGATCAAAGGACAAGGACTCCAGAAGCTTGTCCAGCTGTGGTTTTATAATGACACCATTAGGTTTTGCTCTATAATCAAGGTCCCTAAAAGTCTGTGTAGCTTCAGGCTTAATATCTGCGACAAGGTTAACTGAAATCTGCAGCAAGGATAACTACTTTAGCAGATTGTATCAGCAGGAAATATTTAAACACTATTTAAAAGGATTTTAAATAAGCAGATTTTATTTAACACTGCACTAATGCACTGCAATAGAAAATGATACAACAGAGCTGCTACAAATAAACATAATGCTTTTACCCTTCCCCTGCCTCCCTCCCCTCTAAATTCCCCAGATGTGTATTATTAAGTCCAACGAGTGCACCAGATCTCTCTGTCTGAGTTTGAAATACAGGAACGCCAGGCTCAGACAGCCCATTTGCCCTTTGGTTTTGTGCCTGCTGAATCTGCATTCTGGGGCTGTGGAATTAATTACCACAGCACCGGTCATCGGCAATGTCAGTGTTGCCACTTCAGGTGTATCAAATGTGCCTCCTTACAGGCCTAGAACTTTCAGAGGAAGGCAGCTTCTCCTGTCACGCTGGCGTACCCTGCCCTCTAGTGCCAGGTGCACCTCTGGATGTTCATTTAAATGCATGGGCCAGGGCCAGAATGAAGCCTGGAGCAGCAGGCATTCTTCATAAGCCATCCTGTATGACCTATCAGCTGCATATGTTGGCCTGGCAGTGTTGCACAGTACTGCAAGGCCCTAAAATAAGGGTGAGACATTGGGCCATGTCTCACTGGGTCATGTGCAAGATGTTTCAGATAACCAATTCTAACTGCAAAGTGAAGACTGACTTTTATTGCTCACCATGGTGCTAAAGAAGTCTCTGTTTCACAAAAAAAAAGAGGAATTGTGACATTCAGGGTTATAATATCTATAAATCTAGCACTAACATTGTATTTGATAGCAAACGACTCTTTCAAAAACCTGTAGTGAAAGAACAGACTGATTGCATTTAGTAGTTATAAGTATTTCGCTGCCACCTGGAAGATGGAAAATAAACTCATACCAGAGGACTACAGAATTTCTCTACTGTTTGTCCTTTAAGGCAAAAGCTGCCTGTCATCCTTGAGCAGGACCTAAAACAAAGGAAGACAAATCCTTAGGGTTAGAAACTGTTGTTCTTAAACACGGCTACAGCTGAAAATTGTGAAAAGTAACCAAAAGAACTCCCGAAAAATAAGATAAGGATTTTCTTCTGAGTGGTTCAGCCTCTTGCAGTGATACATCTTACTGCAATTATCTTCTACATGCAACTCTGTGGATTTTCTTGCTCAAATTGTTTCACTTAGCAATCAGTGCAATACTGATATTATGATGGATTCTGCTTTTATTATCATAACTTCTAATTTAAAACAAGCAGTAGCATTCCTGGGGTATGAAGGAACAAAACCTTTGCCAATTTTTCTGTAAAATGTAGTCATTGCACATGGCTGTGCATGATGTGTACTGTAATCACTACTGGTTTAGAGCAACATAAAATATACAGGTACTAATTTGGGATTCTCCCATTTTTTTCAGTTCAAATATGTTAAGCCCTGATTGAACAGATGTCAAACATCTGTCTTTTCCTCTCAATAAAACAAGGCTGCCATTTTAACCTGGTTTTGTGAGATCAGCCTTTCCACACTCAGGCCAAATAACAATTTCAATAAGCTAAAACTTAGTTCATGCTCTGAGAATAAAAAATGTGAAGACAGCTCTTCCTCACCTTGTCCAAGGCTCTTCTTAATATTTTGCCCACAAACCTGGTACAAAGTACTCTGTCACATTTTTTTATAAACTCTTGGACATGCAATTTAGGATAACTTTGTACTCATTTAACTCAGTTGAGGGTCTGCCCTTGTAACACAGGTGACATGATTTCTTTCCTGAAAAACTCGAAACACTTCTTTCAGTTTGGCAGAGAAAAATAAGTTTCATACAGCTGAGTCTTAATAAGAAAATCTTCCTTTTAAAGATTCATGATGAGAACCATTAGATTCTGCTAGGAAAATTATATGAACACAATTTGTTAACATTGTCAAGTACCTAGCGCTGCAGATAATGCAGACGTATATCCTCAATGCCAAGCTCAGAGCAAAGATAGATCCATACTTTTTGTCTTTTCTAATGTATCCACAAAGTCATTTCCCTTTGTAAACATGTTAGACAATGAGCACCATTTCTCAGTCCATCAAATGTTCAGCTTTTAAGAGCACAGGAACATTTTGCTCTAACCTTTTTTCTAAAGTTTCTTCACATCAGTTAGGTTCCCCATCCACAAAAAACCCCAAAAACAACAAACAAACAAACAAACAACCCCCCAAAAAAAACAAACAAAAAAAACCCCAAAAAACCCCCAAACCCCCCAAAAAACCCTGGGGACACATCTGATCATCTCTGCTTATGCTATAACATTCTGCATTTATTAGATCACCCTTCTGTTGGTGGTATTGGCACCACCAGCTCAGGCTGGCAGACAACAGTCTACTACTTTTCAGGATGAAACCCACTCTGTTGCCCTTTCAGTCCAAGGCAGATAGAAAAATTCTGAGACTAAACAAAAGAGAAGACAGGAAGCGATACCTTGCATAAATTTTAAAATATCTTTAAAATAATTATATCAAGAATTCTTTATGCTTCAAAGTAGAAACGTTGGTTTTGGCTATGACTGTTTGAATGAGAAGAATATTTTCCTGTTGCCAGGGAAAACTAGCTCAGATTTTCCTAAAATCAAAAGCCTTTTTAAGATCAATACATTACGAGCTCTGAAGATACAACGTTCTCCTGCTCCTCACAGCTGCTAGTCATCTACAGAACAGTAAGGTCTGAAGGTCTGGGGAGCAGAATCCTATTGCAACTACTCTTCTGAGCTGCAGATGATGTTCTTGGCTACAGGAGCTTCTGCACTCATACACAGAGCAACTGAAAGCACAAATACAGGGGCATGGATTCACACAGCTGAAGTTCAACCTGCAATCTGGGACTATTTCCTCTAGGCTCATCCCTTGGAGAGATTAGGCTTTCACTGGAATAAAGGATGTGAAATACAACCCAGATTGCATGAGCAAGTAGAACATACACCACATAAAGCAAATGCATAAAGGTGGGAGGCAGAAAAATCACAGGCAGACAGTTAATACAGGTGTTGAGGTAGAGAGGCTGGCTCATTTCAGTGTTTTATTACTCACAACACAGAAACCAAATTTGTCAATATGGGGAAAATATTTAAAGGCACTAATGGATGATGGATGCCTAATGGGTCTCCTTTTTCAATGTGGTAAAGTGTACATTTGCCATATGTGCTTTTAAAGGGTTTCCTTTTTAATTACAGCTCAGCCCCTAGAGGAAACAAACACTTGAATTTCCATGAAAATCAATGAGTATTTCAAGCCCTCAACAACTGTCAAGATCAGAAATTAATTTAACAATATATTTCCTATTACGGTGTTGAGAAAACATATCCCTCCTCAAGTTATGGATTGATTAGCCTAAACTGATTGCAATTGCCATGGTCTAAAATGAAAGTCAGTGAAGTACTAATTTTAAAACAGAATTTATGTCTTCTTAAAAAGAAAGGTTTAGAAAACCATCACATTTCCATAGATACAGCACTTCAAAAATACAGAAAGAATCTATGACTTTCTGGTATATTCTACTGGCCAGGAACTAAGTCATAGCTCCTAAATGAGGAAAATTAATTTGGTGAGTAAATAATTTTTAGATATCAGAGACAATGAACTTTGTCTCTCTGTCTAGGGTCAATAGTATATTACGTTGTGTCAATAAGACACGAAAATAACTAGTATAAATACTGAAAACAAAAGGATAATTATATAGGAAAAGCCAAGATGTGTATAACATAATACTCCAAAACCAAAAGCTCCAACTTTTCACCATAAAACTGTAGCCCTTGGGGAATAAATAAGAAGATCACCTCTTTTAAATCTGGCCTACAAAGCAGAAAATCTTAGGCTCTGAAAGGAAGCAAAATCAGGTCATATTAAAGATATACACAGATCTAAGCACGATCTTGAATAAACTCAATTCACAAGGGCTGGGATTTCTAGTGACTGAAATCCCAGCCTGCTGGCTCACATTGCCACTTCTCCCTCAGGCAGAGGGAGAAATTGGCAGCTACAAAAAATGGACCCAAAGTAAACAGACTGATCTTCACACCACGGAGAAAAGAATGGGTCTTGTGGTGTACAGTTTACAGTAACACGATCTGATCCAGCCTTCTCCTCTGAATAAGTTAGGACTTTCTGCTTTCTTTAGATCCATGTCTTAGGTTAATTGAAATCAAAGTCATTAAATGCTCAACAGGATCAATAAAAATTTCTAGTAAAATATAAATAAATAATTTCTACATAAAAGCAACAAGATCTTCTCTAGAAAACTTATGAACCAAATGAGATTTCATTTGACTACTTCAGCTGAATTTATTCTATCACTCAAGATTTAAGGGTAGAAGCCTTATGTTTTCTGTATTTTTAAAGAAGTATTACAAAAGTTACTTGACCATAATTTCTATCAATAAGCATTCATTTTGGCTATAATTCAGACTGCAAGCAGACATGAATCTAAACCAACCAACATCATGATGAACATTTCCTCAAATGTTTTACATCACTTGCCCATTTATAATCAGGTTGCAGATGAACATTTTGGTTAAATTATGGACCTATGATGAAATTTCAGTAATGATTTTAGTAAGATTGGAAGCACAACTATTTGCACTTCAAAAATTTTAAGAACAGTGCTATGATATGGCAATGAGAGATTAATGGAAATCTTGCAAAAAAAAGATAAATGGCACTGCAAGAATACCAGAAAACTGGGGAGATGGGGGAGAAATTAATTGAACCTACACTTTTGATAAATATTTATTTTTTGCAGAAGAAAAATGCACACTAGTTTGAGCTGTCATTATGCTAACCTATATCCTATTTTTCATATTATTAGTAATACATAATGTGGTAGTTTATATTCAAAAATAAAACCAGAATGTATATACCTCATGTATTTATCCAGAAATACACTAAGGTTACTATGGTTACGAAAAATCCATTACCTTTGAATACAGAATGAAAAAGTTTGACTTAAAGTGTGCACTATTTATTATAGTGATCATCAACAGCCTTCAGGAGGTTCTCTAACTGGATTCATTTTTCAGTGTCAAAACTGACCCACCACACCAGTACCTTATGGCCTGTGCAAGGCAAAGAAATTTGAACTATATGAATTTTTAAATATGTTTCATACTGACTCAAGATGCAGAAATGGCTCTGAATTTTAAGGCCTTACACTAAAAAGAAAGTAGGGCCACGGTACCCTTTTCCCCCCAAGTTGTCCAATATAAAATGCTTTGTTTTCTCTTGTACCTACCAAGATATACAAATTCTGATGGGTCCACAATAGTGGTTATGCTGTGGCATGGCACTTCTAGCTCCATGTTTTCTTTTTGGTTTTTTTGGTTGTTTGGTTTGTTTTTTTTTTCGTTTGATTTCTTTTGTTATTGTTGTTGTTGTTGGAGTTTTTCTCGTTTCGGTTTGGTTTTTTATTATTATTTTTTTGTTGCTTGTTGTTTGTTGTATTTGCATAATGTCTGAACAACTAATTTGGGTAATTCATTAAATTACACCAATTATATTAAAATACAAAGTCAGATTACCATGCTTCACTGTATTGCCAAATAACGGGCACTTAACTTCAGTGTAACAGTTTAGAAGTATTGATATAATTTGGCTATTGGCACATGGCACAACTATTATCAAAAGAAAACAGATTATTTGTTTATATTTTTAATAAATGAATTACAGGCTATTCAGGTAAGCAATGCAGTATCTCTCTAATTAAGAATATTTAAGGAAGGAAGTAAGAAAAACTATTAAACCTGTATATAATTCCTTCAACAGCTGTCAGTTTACTTGCTTTGAGAACTGGATGGTACGAGACCAAAATGGTATAAAACCATTAAAAACACAACTCAGATCCTGTGAAAGAGGCACAAGATTTAGCTACACCATCCATGGTGGTGTTAATTTCTATGAGTCCCAACAAAGAGTAAGATGCTTTAAAATATTAAACCCATCAGGGTTTAAAGTGCATCCGGCCAATTTTAGAATTATTTTTCTTTCCACTGAAATAAGAAGGTGTCAATCATACAACTGTTCATTGTAACCATGAGATACCTATCTGACATGCTACCTAGCAGAGAACTCACCTTTTACAACATATTTAGTTCCATTTCCAGAGTAAATTGGTATCCCATTCATATATAAAGTATATTCTGTAATAATACCATTTGGTGCTTTGGGTGGACTCCAACTCATCAGCAGGAAGGTGGGAAAGGATATTGCTGTGGGTGATTGCACATCTTCAGGGGCTGGTGAAAAAATGCATAAAGTTATACTATATTGTCTTTCCATAAATAATAAAGAATTTCAATGAGAAGCTACTACCAGAATGATTTTTGGTAAAGCTGAAATTTCAGAAAAGATTTTATATCTGCAACACATCAGAGTTTTGAGAAGTCTCCTATATTATGTGAGGATTTCTAGCCAAACAGAAACTTCTATGAAAGACAGCAATATACTCTTTGCTTTAAGGAGAATAATTATGCTTCTACAAGTTTATCTTTCCAACTTGGTAACACTGAACAAGGTGAGAGGTACAGGATTTAGTGCAGTCCTTTTTTTAATACAAATTATTTTCTCTTCTTTCATGGTTTTTATTCCTAACTGTGAAGTGATCATTCTAACCACCAATGCAGGTGATGTGTTCTTAGGCACTACCCCTTCTTTCAAACTTTTTATAATTCAATACACTTAGTAATGTTTGTTTAATGTAGATTTTATGTATATAATATACTGGAATTGGCAATGGATAATAATTTAGGAGTCAAGTTCTTTCACTGTTCCAGTGAGTTACACATTAGAAGCCCAAGGAATCCCAGTGAATATCGCAAGGGGAGCAGAGCCGAGGCCTTAGTCTGGGAGAAATATCTTGTAATTTACAAGCTCTGTGCTAGCAATTTAAAACAATAACTAGCAGTGCCTGGCAATGTGAAAACAATATAAAGTAATGAATGTTTCAATAGGGAAACAGGGATAGCTGGAGGGTGTGATATGGTGTCTGTCTTTTGTATCACCAATTTATTGTTACTAAGAGCATGCAACAAGAGAGTCCAAAAATAGAAATTCCACACATTGACTTTTTGTTCAATTCTTCTGAGGGATAAAACACATGTTCCCCATGGCTTTATTCAGTCTCTGGGGGGGAAAAATAATCTACTCTTGCCTAAACCATTCCATTATGACAGGTAAGGATTTTTGCTTTATTCACTAAGCTAAGGAAAAGGATATAAACAATTTATTTTTAATTGCTATGTCACAGCAGAAAGAAATACACAAATACTGAAATAACGTGTTTCATGTTTATATCACAGGGTCCATTAAGTATTTGGCTGTCAGAGGCTGCACCCTTTCATGGACAATGCCACCAGACAATCTCAGTTTATCTTGAGCATCCAAGAGGCAATAACTGGATTTTGGTTTGATTGGTGCTGCTGGCAGTTACTGACATGGTCACACCAAAACTCTGTTCTAGCAATGTTAGACTGCAATCTTCAGCACTCTCCTCATCACAACAAAACCTTGCATAACAACCTGCCTTGGTAGCAGTTAAACACTTCAGCATCCTTTTAATTATTATGGCTATAATTCACATGACTTCATGCCAAAATTTTACTTTCTTTATTGGTACTGTATTACAACCTAGTTTACATGAGAAGATAAAACAAAGAACTGTGAGAGGGAGGGAATTTTGAAAACTACTTTGCATCATGGAAGATTAACTACTGTCCAATAAATACATGTCAAAGTCTTCATTATTCTACTAGTGTAGATTTGGAGTAACTGATTATTTTAACTGGATTAATATGGCTTTAGGATGACAGAACCAGGAGATGTGAACTTTACGTTTAATTGAGAATGAAGTTAGATATGTCACTGATATTTTTGGGGCATTTGTTCTAGTAATTGATGTGCAATACATATCAGCCTAGACTCTAAAGTCAGAACTGAATGCATTTTGTCTTTCTTTGTGCCCTAGCTCTTAATGTAAGCATAGGATGCCTTAATTTACACTCACAAACTTTAAGTTTGAGCACAACAACATGTAGAAGTGTTTAGGAAAAAAAAGGGAAAATCTGAACAGCAATTAATAAAGAACTCAATTGGCATTTGGCAGTTTCATCACACTGAAATAATTGTTGCCTATTGCTGGTGTTTAGTGGTTAAAAGAAACCATGGAAATCAACCATTTGATTCTCAATTTCATACTGTGCCATACAATCAATTCTTTTTAGTCAGACTGTCTCTAGATTTACTTCTGAGCCATAGTAAAATGAGGAAGCTTTCATTAATCTTTCAGATGCTTCATATTAATGACAAGGCTCTTGCATGAACAATGTAACAGCAATTAAAAAGCCCATTAATCTGCATTACAGCTATTAAAGATGCATGTCATTAAAGGGTATGGAGTTTGATTCATTTTCGCACCCCCCAAAAAATGGAGCAATTATGGTCTGGCAATGCACTTTGTCATCAAATTAGGTTGGGGTTTTCCAGCAAATGGCTTTGCAGCGTTTAGCTCTTCTCCTGTTTTATTATTCATGACTGAAATGTGGAAGTCAAGACCTTTGAAATTACTTTACCTTCTTGTGGAGTGGAGATGTTCAATGCATGCAAGCTCTCAGTACAGCCAGCCAAAGTGCAAGCAGTTAGGGTTACAGCATAGTTTGTGAAGGGATGCAAGCCACTCAATACACCTGCAATACAAGAAAACAAGGTGTTATGCATGTACAGTGTATAGACTGACTGCATGCACACACATGCAGAGGGAAAACAAACTTTTGTATTATGGGCTCCCACTGTTACAGGTGGAAAAGAAAAATTATTTAAGGTTTCATTGCTACTATCCATGACTTAAATTTTGCAAAATAATTTAAGAGCAAATTACATTTTATTATATTTTCAGTATTAAATATGCACCTGTGTTTCTTTAGTCATGCTCACTGAAACAGATACTACTTCAAAACAGAGGTGTATATTTTAATGTGACAGTGAAGGAGTTTTTTCCTTAATCCATGTCTCAAAATCTTTTCAGTTATTAATCTTATTTTTCCAAGGAATTTTCATTGTCTCCCAGAACAAGGTTTTTTTTAATGAGTCCTCTCCAATGATGACCCTATTCATCCATAAATTGAAATATCTTTTTTATGAAACATCTTACTTGTCTTCCATTCAGTAGCAGCATACAGACCATACATTTGCTATGCTAACAGCAGTAACATAATTCAGGTGACACAGCACCCAAGGGTTTACAAGAATAAAAGATCTGGAGCCTTATTCTATTTCAGGTCCTGCTTATGTTAATGAAGAGAAGTTACTAAATTCTCACATATCAATCAGCTCAATGTAATAACAAATAATAATCACAGCTTACTACTTCACGAAGTTTTGCAACATTTTGAACTATCAAATACAGAAGGATTACAAGGGAAAAATTTTAGTTTAGAGTCATTTTAAGAAACATCAGCAGTTCCCACTTCAAAGTCCAACAACAAAGTAATATAAAATCTAAATACAGAAGTAATTAAAGGAAGGCCAACTCATGCCAAGTTTTATTTCAAACCATGTTCTCACCTCGACTGTCACAGCTCTAGCAAAATTGATGTGGTGTTTCATTAAAAAAAATAAAATTTATAGCAAACTGTGTTATTTCAAAACTGCCAAACACTGGGATTATGCAAATCAGCTCAGAAAACAACAGCACGTCAAAGAACTGCAATTTCTGGCCAATTGTCCTACAGTAGAAGAAGTCTGAAAATCCCCTCAGTATTACATGTACACAAACAGGTAAACAAATAAGGACTAATTATTGCTCTTCACTGGGTTACTACACTAACAGAATGCAACATAACTGCGTTTCATTAAAAAAATATTTTTTCCCCTTATAAGGCCTTTATAATCACAAAAAAGCCATGGAGAATTTTATGTTGGAAGTTAAGAGCTACAACACAAATTATTATTTTCTGAGTAGAACCATCAGTCTGTACAAGTTTATATTGCGTTTAATAAAAGGTGTGTTCACATGAAAAATATAAGATTGGCTTTCACTGAATCAGTAACATTTATGCTTTTTCTTGCAATCAATCAAAAATTTCAAAGGTTGGAATAGCAATGATCTTTCTATTTGAATTTCTCTGGGGTGCATTTCTACTCATACAAATGAAGAGATATTCAGAAGTAATCACTTTTACATCAGAGTATTGTTAAAATAAAACCAGTTGACCAGCATCTGCTTGCTCTGATCATAGTTTTGATTTTGCAAACCCCCAGTGAACAGTGGAAAGCTGTACTGACATCCAATCTAAGTGTGACAGGAGAGAAAAATTCTGTGTCGTTCACCACCACAGAAATGTCCCTGTAATCTTCCTGTGATGGACAGAGAACATTTTTAAGAACCATCAAAAAGATAGAAAATAGGAAATAATGTTTTCATAGAATGGTCTGAGTTGAAAAGGACCATAAAGATCATTTGATTCCAGCCCCCTGCCATGGGCAGGGACACTTCCCTCTAGATCAGGTAGCTCAGAGTCCCATTCAGCCTGACCTTGAACACTTCCAGGGATGGAACATCCACAACTTCTCTGGGCAACCTGTGCCACTGCCCCACCACGCCCACAGTAAAAAACTTCTTCCCAATATCTAATCTAAACCTTAACACTTTCCGATTAAAGATATTACCCCTTGTCCTTTCACTACATTCCCTTGCAAGAAGCTCCTTTTCAGCTTTCTTGTATGCCCTCCTTTAGGCATTACTATGCCTGTAAAGCATTGGAGGCTACATGAAATTGTGCATCACATAAATTCTATTTGTCAAAACACCATCTTTTTTTACACAAAACAGTATTTCCACTTATTTCCAGATCATAGAGGGTTAAACCCAGGAAACTATAAAATGTGCTTTGGGAATTACCTCCACAAATAAATACAAGCAGGAACCAAATCCTCTAACTGTGACATTTGCAAGTTCCTGGCCAAGAGGAGCGTGGCATCGTATACACGCCATTCACTCTGCGGTGCTTTAGGAACCAATTTAGTTTGATTTGTACATTTAGCACTTGTAGCATTTGTTTCTTATGAAGCAGTGAATTAACGCTCCTTGCATTTCCTCACGGAAGACATCCTGTAGGGTTACCAATGGCTTCAAGCACTGAGAGCTGCAGAATATCAGACATGCAAAAAGATGCCAGGATGTGTAGAAGGTTTGGATTGAACTGTTTGGTTTACTTTTGACAAAGTAGGGAGGTTTTATACGAAACACCTGTAGCACAAGAGACTTCCCATTGCACAGGTAGGTTTGTGAAAGGCTGAGAGAATTTGCATGAAAAAAAATAAACCCTTGTGCTACAGGAGGTTTTTGTTTAAAAAATTTATTCAGGAAAGGCACCAACTTAAAAAATATTTTTTTCATTTCCGTATTAATGTTTTTCCTTCACGTGAACTCTTGCACTATTTTTTTCCAACAAAGAAACAGATGTGCATAGGTAGGCAATAGAAAGTGCACAGATTTTATTTACATACTTCAGCAAACTACTTTTTCTCAGCTGCCATCCTATCTGTTTGGCCAGCATCCACTGTAATCTGTTCTCCTTCATTATGTTAATCTGTGGGCGGAAAGATTTCTGTCATCTTCAAATCGCTTGTACAGCAATGGTAAACACCTTGGCCTGTCTGTAATTGGACAGGTGTCTGCATGGTGTCACCCAGCTTTTAATTCAATTAAAGAACTGGCTGCTCTGCACTCATTACCCACTCATTTCCCCTGCACTTTCAGTCAGTCAGTGAAATTTACACTCAGCACCTGACTATGCTGAAACACAAAGTCAGCAGTCCCACAGCAAAGATCATCACTGATACACGTGAATTAATTTAAAGAACAGCAAAATAAATTTTGAAGTAAAAAATAGCCTATGATCCAATGAAGTTGGCTGACAGCTTTAAAAAAACTTTCCCTAACTCCTCAATTATCACATTCAGACTGGCATCTCTTGTCCATACCAAATAATTGCTGATCTGGTAAGAGTCCATCAGGCTTTCCAAGATGGGGTGCTAACAAAGCAAAATTTGGCCACACCTGCATGCATTCTATTAATGCTAACAGGAGAGAGGTGGATAAATTGTCACTTTGATCAGGAGATAGGATTAGAGACATCATCAATATTTAAGAAGAGGGTCGGCCTCACACATTTGGAATATGGATCCCATGCATTTATTCTGCCACTACAGAGCAGCTGAATCCACCTAAACTCAAAATTTACATCATAGACTACATTCGAAGCCTTAAAATCCACATGGGGAACTGGAGATGCTAAATCATTTTAACACACCACTCCTATCTGCCCAAAGAACCTTTGGAAATAAATTAAAGTTCTAACACAGACATTTTGACACAGTGACCCCATGAAACTGAATAATGTCATTTGTTAAATATGAATGTAAAGTTAACAGTCTAAAAGAGTGATCTGGAATCACACCTAGAACATTAAGCCCACTTTATATGCAAAACTAGTATTTAATTGTCTATACTTTTATTTAAATGGTCTTTAATTATTTGCAATACCAAAAGTCAAAGTTTAGAGTTGTGCAAGAGAGAAAATGCTATGTTCATTCTAGCAGTGAAGGGATAACAACATGGATAAGGGGAATAGCAAAGGGGTCAACAATGAATTTATGGTAAAATGGGTGTATGGGCTAGTCAAAAGTAGTTGCATATTTAGGTCCACTCCATTCAATGTTCTAATGCATATAATATATGAGAATATTACATATGCAGCTTTTTCCCCTTTACTTCTCCATAAGGCAGATATTTCTTTTGTTCACTACCTCTCAAAGGGAGTTCTCATACATTTAGATAATACAGCCATATTCCACAGCATTGTGGCACATTTTGAGTGGAAAACTAGTACTTCTCATAAAAAAAAAAATGTTTACTACTACAGTATGAGGGCTAATATTCTGTTCATAAAAACTGAGTGTATTACTTTGCCAAAGGGACTTTTCTTTGCCAGATTTTTTCATTGTTTCCTCCCTAACACTCTATTTCATGAGGACCTATTTTGAAATACACCTACTGCAACTGAAACAACACGTGACCTTTAGATTTACCTTAATTCTTGTCTAAGCTTTAAAAACAAAAATTACCAAATCTCTCCTCCCCAAACCCAGATTATTTAGCTAACTTGAATGCCCCAGGTCAAACAGCATCTGTCCAACAGTCACTTGTGTGTCGAGATGCATCATTGCCACAGTACACTTAATCACAGTCCACCGATCAGAAAAGGAAGTCCTCAACTGACTTTGTTTTTGACAGATTGTAGCAAAAACTGTTTAAGTACATGTGTCTTCCACGTATGCAATTCTGAACTGAAAGCCTGTGCACATCAATCTGTCACATACATCTGCATTTTTAAAGCATCTTCTAACTAAGGACAGTATGAGTCATAAAATGAAGAATTACTCAACAGGAGGGCACCTATTCCAACTCTTTGGCTTATAAGAACAAACAAAAGTTTCACTTTAATTATTGCATTTAGGTGGCTTGAAAGACCCTTTTTTTCCCAACAGAAATACTTCATAACAAATCATGTACAAGCTCCACTGTCTTTGAAGATGCAACTCAGTTTGCAGTGGTTCAAGGAAGCCTGTTACATTCCCCCTAGCATAGGGAACTCTCCAGCTGTTTCAGTTTGCAGAAAACCTTAACTGAACAGTGGAATTTTGCACCAAGAGTTAATTAACCACAGAGAGTACTGGCTTTGTAATATCTATCACTGTTTAACCCTCAATCACTCCAAATAACTTAATCATTGCTTATTTTCTGCAGCATGATCATCTTTAAAAGTTTGTAGAGAAACAAAGAAATACTGTTTACTTTTTTGCAGATTTTTTAATCTGTCTATAAAAACATAACAATCCTTTCTAGCCTGAAAAACATTAATAAAATAACTTCTTTTTATTACTAAAAATATGGGTATGTATCTAAGAGTTGATGTAATTTTGATAAAATGCTGATTTATTTAATCACACAATTTACATTTTGTAAGAATAAATTTATATAATAGCATTGGACTGTAAACAAGATTCATTTAGGTCTAAACTCAATCAAGTTTGAATCTTAATACTGTAGAATATTAATATAATTTGTTTTAAAATTCATATATTGAAAAGACTACACTAGTCTACTAAAGCCGGCTAAATGAAAAGAGAAGGGAACCTACATTCTGCCACTCTGACTTAGAGTCACTAGGAGCTCAAGCACCACTTAACAACTCACAGAAACCTAATGGGCACAGACAGATCTATCAGCTACCCCTTGTTGCAGTAGCTGCTCCAGCCAAACATTCTGATCTACATATGAAGTTTTACAACTTTAGAAATTTGTCTCAGCTTGGAGCAGGGATTTGGGAGTCCTTCTAGTGCTCTGGCCCTACATACATTTATCTTAGTTGGTCTACAATAATCCCTTTCTATAAACTTTAAAAATCTCATTAACTGCAGTATAGGAATGCTTTGAGCGTAAAATAATTGTGCAAACCAAGAGCTTTCAAATCATTTCAAGTGCATAACAGTATTGCCCAAGCAAATCACCAACAGCTTCACACAGCAAACTCTCCATTGGTGGTAAACTGCTCATTTCATCCCACACAGACGAAATAAGCCTGAGAGAAACAACATTTTCTAATATCCATCTCAGACAGAGATCCCCGAATCCCATCAGAGGGACCAGTCAGGGTGCAGAGGCCAGTCCCAAAGCCACAGGCTGCTTAGGCAGGGGACTGGCACAGCTTTCCCTGAGAGGGACAATCTCAGCTGACATCATTTGCCAGAGCATGGGCATTTGCCAGGCTGGCAGCAAGCTCCCCCAGTGCTATGGCCCCACTGTCCAGCCCTGGCTGATCTGTCACTGGCAGGTGGCCCTGCCTCCTCTTCTGAGAGACTCTCCAGCTAGAGAGCTTTCAAAACCACAGCACAGCTCAGAGACTTTGATTAACCATATTAAATCATTAAATTAACTTTTCCTGAGATATTCATCTGCTGAGCATAAAAGACTAAAAGGTGAAAAGTAATTACAAACACGTGTCACGGGAAGGAGGGAATGGCAGCTGTCAGCCACAATTTTCTCATTACCACGTGCGCAGCCACAACAAGAGCCCTTGGCTATTGCAGCAATGACAGAGGTGGGATGAACTGCAAAATCATACAAACTTGAAAGACAAATCTTTAAGAGGAATAAATACCAATTGTGTGTGAATTCTTTTGCAGCACATTTTATTTATTTATTATTTGTAGGTATCATTAGAGCCCACAGTTTAGAGGCTGGTCAATCCCCTGAATTCTACAGTGAGAGAAATCTGAATTATAAAATGGGGATTTTGCACATGCTTGACAAGAGAAGTATCAGAGGATTGTGATCAGTGGCACAAAACACAGAGGCAAGACAGCTGGACTGTATCCCAGGGTTCTGGGATAGTGTTCAACACCTCTATCAATGACTTGGATGATGGGGTAAGTTTGCACCCTCAGCAAGTCTGGATGATACAAAAAGGGCCACTAAGATGGTAAAAAGACTGGAGCACATCTCTTCTGAGAGAGAGTGAGAGAGCTGATCATCTCAGAAAAGACAAGGCTCAGAGTGATCTATCAAAATGTATAAATACTTTATGGGAGGGAACAAAGCAGCAGCCAGACTATTCTAAGTAGTGCCAGCAACAGGACAAGAGTCAACGGGCACAAATTGAAGTACATGAATCACAGTATCAGAGAATATCCTGAGTTGGAAGGGACCCACAAAGATGATGGGTTACAATGATCTTAGAGGTCTTTTCCAACCTAAATGAATCCGTGATCACAGAGTCCAAATCCTGCCTCTGCACAGGACAACCCAAAGAATAACACCATGTGTCTGAGAGCCCAAACACTTGTTCAACTCTGGCAGGTTTGGTGTTGTGACCACTTCCCTGGGGAGAAAATTAAATTCCAACTGGACACAGGAAATCACTTTTTACTGCGAGGGTGACCAAACCTGGAACAGACTTCTCCTAGAGAAGTATCTCCATGTACAGAGATATTTAAAACTCAACTGGATGTGGTTCTGGGAAACCTGCTCCAGTCAAGCTTGCTTGAGCTGGGGCAATGACCTAGATAATCCTTCCAACCCACATGACCCTGTGATAATATGGATTCCAAAGGAAAGTAGAAGCAAAAGCTGATCACAGACCACACGGAAGCAGTGTGCTCTAAAGCTTCTTCCATTTGTTTAATACTGATTCTAACTTATATTCCAAATTTTGGCGTCAGTATGTGGGATGCACTGGAATGCAGAAAAAAGCAATCCAGCCTTTAGGAAAAAAACTCTTACATGTGGTGACTCTGTACTTCCTTTATTATTTTGCATCAATGTTATTACATGCTTCTCTGAAGGTAAGATGAGCAAGCATGGTACTTTTCAAGAACTTACACTCTAACTTTATACTCTCATCCTAGAATACAAATACTGAACACTACGTTGAAATATATCACCTTATCCAATAAACTCCTGGTTCAACAGTCAGAACCTCATTTAAAGGATTTAAATCTGATGAATATTCCTTTCTTGGATGAAAATGAAAAAACAGTTTGACATTTTGGAAGATTACAAGGGTCAGATTTTGAAGGATTTTGCTTTCTGAGGAGTCAGAAATAGGCCTCTGAGACTGTGGGATTATGGTCATTTAAAGACCTATTTTATTTTTAATATTTAGCTCAGCTTTTCTTCTTCTGGACAAGGGTACAAGAGGTTCTTCTGAATGTGACACACACAGTACAGCCTTCTGAGATATGGGTAATGCTCTTAACTTTTTGCTACTGGGCTCCAGTTATGACTCAGGACCCTACTGTAAATGTTCAAAAGAATTTACAGTGTAAGTATAAACCAAAACACAACAGATGGGCCTAAAAAGCTACAAGGAAAAAAATAAGAAAGAGGGTTCTCAGTGCCCTCAGATACATTTCCAGCAGCAGATAAGCAGTGGCTAGGCTTGACAGGGAATGAAAATTTCAAGGAGGGCATAGAAAAATACCATAGATTCTTCATCAATGATCCCACAGAGAGCTGTGGTGCCTTTCTGCTGTTGCATTAGCAAGCCTGGCTGTTTGGGTTACTGCAGCATTTTCTCATGGAATGCAACAAAAGAATTTCTAAAGAAATGTCCCTGAAATTAGGGAAAGAACAAGCAAAAATTTTCATTCAGAGCAAACTGAAAAGACAGCACCTTCTGTGGGGTTCTATGTTTATGTTAACTTTTGATTAACCAGGAAAGATAATTCATCAGGGAAAGATACAGCGTCTCCTGGGAGTCTCATACTTGCAGGTAACTAGTTCTCAATATCCACTGACTTGCTCACCTGCGTAGTCTTCACTGAAATCAACAGACTGAAGTAAAATGACTTTGGATTGGTGATTTAATTTACACCTGTCTCAGCTCTGACCTCACCATGAGGACATGAATTATATATTTCATACAGTGTTAAAGCTGGAAAATACATAACTAAACTATTGGGCAGGAGTTATAAATAACAAGAGGAAGCACATCTTACACACACAAAACTGAACTGGAACAATTACTCTCACAGCAGTTACAGAAACAGAAAGAATAAATATATTGAAAAATAAAGACAATTCTACCACAGACCATTAAGCAGGATGGTCCAGATGCAGTTTTCAGCTGAAGAACTCCAAAACCAACCAGCTGAATTTGTACTAACAGGAAGACTTATTCTATGTTTAGCACATTTCTTACACTTTCTTCCTGAGCATCTAGAGAATCACAGAATATTCTGAGTTGGAAGAGACCCACATGACTCACGGAGTCCAACTCTTAGGTGAATGACCTGAACAGAGATTGATCCCACAGCATTGGTGTAATAGCGCCATGCTCCAACCAACTGAGCTCATCTAAGGGTCATATTCTAACACATAAATCAATATTTGAATACAGACATTCTTATCTTCTTTGGGTCATATGAGTGGCCAGTGTGCTGCTGTGGCAAACAAAGCCAACAGGATGCTGAATTGCATCAACAAGGACATCTCCAGCAGAGATAAAGAAGTCATTATTCCCCTCTATTTAGCTCTTGTTAGGTCACACTCAGAACACCGCATTCAGTTTTGATCCCTACTGTGTGAAAAAGATGTGAATGTGCTGGAGAGAGTCCAGAGAAGGGTGACAAAGATGATCAAAGGATTGGGTAGCCTGTCAAATAAGGAAATACTGAGAAAATTTGGTTTGTTCAGCCTTGAGAAAAGAAGGATCAGTAGAGATCATATCACCATGTTCCAGTATTAAAAGGGTGGCTACAAGGAAGATAGAGTCTCCCTTTTTACAAGGAGTCACATGGAAAAGACCAGGGGTAATGGGCACAAGTTACTGCTGGGGAGACTACAATTGGACACAAGACAAAAAAATTTCACAATGAGCACAATCAGCCACAGGAATAACGTTCCCAGGAAGTGGTGGATTCCCCAGCTCTGGACACTTTAAGATTCAGATGGAAAAGCTGCTGGGCCATCTTGTCTAGACTGTGCTTTTGCCAAGAAAGATTGGATCAGATGAACCTTGAGCTCCCTTTCAACATGGTATTCTATGATTCCATAGTTTTATTTTGCATTATTTGACAGCTCTGTACAACTCCCTGACAGGAGGTTGTAGTGAGGTGGGGGAATGGTCTCCTGTGCCTACAGTGAGAGGACAAGAGGAAATGGCCTCAAACTGAGAAAAAGGAGATTCAGATTAGATATTAGAAACAAGTTTCATTGTTTGGGTGGACAGGCATTGGAAAGGGCTGCCCAGGGAGGTGGAATCACCATCCCTGCAGATGTTCAAGAGATGTCTGGATCTGGTGATAGGTGATGTGGTTTAGTGGTTACTGTGGTGGTGTTGGGTTCATGATAGGCCTTGATGATATTACAGTTCTCTTTCAACCTTGATGATTCTATGATTCTATCTGCTGTAATAGGCTAAAGAATCAGGATCCATTTACTGTCTTCATTTGATGTAAAGGTATGTTGCTTCTTCTACCTCTTGTAAGCTGCAGGCAGATAACCTCTTACCTGTCCAGCCTGGTGCAGACATTTTCATAACCCTGACAATGTTGGCACAATGCCAAACAAGTTAAACAACATTTTGGTTCTGACCATCAGCTGTGAGCAAGTTACCTAATCCATATGTCTTGGTCTTTAATTTCTACCAGTATTAATCTATATTGTCTCATAGCATAGATAAGGAATGTTGAAATCAACAAGGTCATTAAAGAAATCACAGTAAGGATAGAAAGTCCATGCAGTTCTGGTAACCTCACTACTCACAAACAGTTAAGATATTTCAAACTGAATAAAATAAAATACGTGCAATTTTTCCCTTGAATATGTATAAATAGGTTATGGCAGAGAAACAACACAAACCATATATACTTATGTAAAAACTATTTCCCAGACTTCAGGAAATAACACACTGCCTGAAGGTTAACACACTTTCCAAGACTGTTGTACTGCCCAAACCTGAGCCAAACCAAAGCACTAACTTAGAGCATTGCGTCATTACCACTTTTTGAATTGTTATGAATTACAGAATTGATGTTAGAGATCATAAAAATGAATCTATTGGTCTGCACTATTGCCCCATTGAGTCATCACATAACATAGTCCAGATTCTTGTCTGTAATGTGCTTTCTTCCCAGGGAACTTTGTAGCAGCCAGAAAAGGCAGTTTGTTCACAGAGAACAGAAAGCCAGATCCATGCTATCCTGGCAGGAAGAAATGTCCCAAAATTTTCTCTATAACATTTTCACCCCATAAACACAAAGCCACAAATTTCTTAATTCTGTAATAACCTGCCTCCACATCCCAGTGGCATCAACCACAGCATCTGATTAACACAAATGTATGCTAGTTCCCACTGAAATCAGTTAGGTTTATATGATCAAATTTAGGCAGCTATATCAAGTGCTTTCATACATCAGGTCAAACAGTATCATATGGGACTCACAGAATAATTTAGGTAAACTGGATGGAACAATAGGAAAGGGGTTAAAAAAAATCACATATATTAAGCAAATATAAGCAAACAAAAAAAGCATTTTCCCCCCAGATCATAAATAGCTTGGGAATTGCTTTTTAGTATTTGTGCTGTATCTTAATTTCTATTGTTCTTTGAAATCAGTAAATCACTACAGGGATGGTGACACAAATAATTACATTTCCAAATGTTATCTATGCTGTGTATACACAAACACAGACAAGCAGTATTTTATAGATCAACAAAAGGAGGGATAAGCATCCTGTGTTATTAGATATGCCTAAAAAATGGTACTTAACAACATTTACCTGTGAGCATACCAGCGTCAGCAAGCTCAGCACTGGCGATGGGTACAGTGGGACCATCCGCTTCATATGCTTTCAAAATGTACTTCTCAATTACACCTATGACCCCAGCTGGTTTGTCCCAGGTGACCTCAATGCTGTAACCATTTATACTGTGAGCTCTTGAGGGAGTTGGCACATTTTGTGGAACTGTAGAAGGATAAAATAGAAAATAGAGAAAATGGCAGTTCTAAGGAGACTATTGCCCCTATTCTTCACTTTTAATGGCTGCAGTAAATCAGACTCAACCATTAGCATAAATACAATTTATTAGAGTTGTAACTTTTCAGCATTGATTTAATATGACTGCACATCTTGAGCTATTCAGTTTAAGCTATATTTCAAAACCATCAAAACTCCATCTACATAACATTCCTTCTTGTCTTGTTGCAATTTTCCAAAAACATTTCATGTATCAAACATATTTAAGCATCACTCACAAAGAGAGGAGGTGGATTGTATGTAGCTAACAAGCACAGGCATTATAATAATACAACTGAATGAAACAAGGCAGTAGTGCAAAAAAGAAGAGTTTGATATTTATCAGTTAGGTATCTAAGCCACAGAATGCTACAACTATGAAACGTTTCTAAAAACTTCCATTCTATTTTACAGAAGCCCTTCAAAAAATTAAAGCACTTTCATTTACTTTCCACACACATATTTTATTTCCACAATACCATCCACCTTTTTTGGGGCAAAGCAGAGATTTTTAAGGCCTTTTTGAAAAATTCTTTGCTTCTGATCATTCCATATTACAAAAGAAAAAACAAATTAAAAAAAAAAGAAAAAGGAAAATTTAAATGTTTTAAAGAACTGGAAAACCAAGATCATATATGCATAGAATTGCTCATAAAAAGAAATAATTCCATTTCCTATAACCTTTAACTATTTCTTGGATATTACTACGCCAAGTAAAGGTCTGGTCAGTAACAGCTTCATCACAGATGACTGCACAAGGGATACAGAGGAAAGACCCAAGGAACACTATGGCAGGATGATGGATGATGAGTTTGCTATAGATGCATGTGGACTCCCTCATCCTGCTGATGATCACTTGCTTTTCTCACCATCAAATGGCCTATTTTTTGGTAATTTTACTGTTTAGTTTCATTAAATATGAATGCAGCCTTGTTTTTTATAAGGGTACCAGCATCAAATGCACAAAAATACCCAGAAGTTCTGATTCTTCTGTAAAGAATGTGATACTCTGAGAAAGTGCCTATTACTACAGCAATATATTGATTTCATTAGTTATGAAAGTGTATCACAGGGCGAGGTAAGGTACTGTACAGCAGATGGTCTTCTCATAAGGGATATAACAAAACCAACTCAAAAATAATTAAATAGCGCAATTATTGTCCAACCCCAGGGAACACAGACTGCTCAGTGCTGTGGTCAGCTTGCAAACATATATTTGTGGCAAACCTTACAGTTGTCAGATGGTTGACATGAAAATATGCACATGTTTTGTCCCTTCTGGGTGGTACACAAAGTATAGGTTGCATTAGAATGTATCTGTAAGTCCAATATTTATGCAGATATCACATAATTTTTTAAGGTGATACATTGGATGACATATCAAAAGAATGCTTTGCACTGATGGAATGCAATTGGGCTTCAATTTCAAGAAGAGGGAAAGTTAGTCAAGTAAAATACACAGAACTGTAAATCTTCAAAATCTTACTGGCTTGATAAAAGTTTGCAAAAGCACTGACCAGAAAAGTTTTTTAAATTCTTTTCATAAGATATATGAAAAATTTGATCTTTAATGCATCATCTTCCTACCCTGAAACCTTCTCCACAAGCCATGTGCTTCTGTTCTAGTAAATATTGCCACATTTTCACACATAATCTATGGACTACTCATTAAAAGAATCCTCATTCAGCAGCACTGAGTAGCACACCCACGTGCGGCTCATTTAAAAAAAAAACTTTCACAGGACCACCTTCTCCCTAGCAGACACATGGCCTCTTATTTTCCACAGCTTGTGCCTGCTCTCCCAGTATCACCTTCCTCTACACCTGATTTTGTAGCACTAAATTATATGTAGGAAAATATAAATTTATTTACTCCAGCCCACTCACGTAATGTGACATTAGATGTGCACATATGAACACAAATAAATGGTTGATCTTACACAGTTAACGCAGCTCAATCCTTTGGTGTCCTTAATTAAATAATCTAATAAATATTTGGAAAATACCTTGAGTCATGAGAAAAAAATATTTGCCTGAACACTTTACAGTTGATGACTGTAATCTGGTACCTGTTCAAAGCATTAAGCAGTTTTACCCTCTCAGAAACACTATGCAAGATTCACTAATCAGAATTGTTTTGGTTGGATTATCTCCACAGAATCACAGAACGAGTCAGATTGGAAGGGACCACAGTGGGTCATCTGGTCCAACCTCCCCACTCAAGCAGGGTCATCCTAGAGCACAGGGCACGGGATTGTGTCCAGGCAGCTCTTGAACACTTTCAACCTGACATTAAATATCTTATGAAAAATAAGAACGAGTAAACCTTGAAATTTTATTTACCTGATTCTCTTGTTCGAGCACGGGTCCACGCACTAGATACTGATCCTCCTTCATTTAAGGCAACCACCCTATAGAGGTATTCTTCACAGGACATCAAGAAGGACAGAGGAGGTAAAAGATTAAAAAAAATACTGAACACAGTAATACATTAGTAAAGAATGGAATGAAAATTATGCATTTTATGTAAGGAACCAATGCACTACCTGTAAATGGTTGTAGAGCACTCTCATAAACACTCTGCTCTTTTCCTCGGTACACAAGGATGGAGTCATTTCCCCTGCAGTTAACAGCACTGTCAGTTGATAGGCATCCGTCCAGATTGACTCTGACAGCACTGCTGGACACAGATGCCAAGTTAACGACAGCACCTCGTGTAAATTTAACATCCTTCATGCAACCACCGAAACCTAGCAAACAGTAAGGGATTAGTACCACATAAAGAGCTTCAGTCATTAAGAAACACTTCTGTTCCTTTCAATTCTATATTTTCAACATTAAAGACTGTAATGTGAATATGTTGACTTCCAACATGACATTCTGTCTCCACTTTCAAGACACTAAGCTGGTAAATTCCTGCCTTACTGATCAACATTTTCACTGTTAGCAATTCCATCCCACAAGGAAATACCTTTCCATTTTCTCTTTCACTACTTGTCACTTTGAAATTATTACCATAAAAGTGATTCTCTGACTTTTAAAATTAGCTTTCTGCTGCTTGCTACTACTTTGTTAAATATACATACTCTCTCAAATGGAAAAGAATATCTAGATTAAAATTACAATTAACTTCAGGAGATCGGATGGAGGGATATCAGTTTTGTCTAACAGGAACATAACTCATATGCTGTTTATAAACATACTCCAGAAACATAACCCCAAACTACTTGTTTATGATAAAAAATTTAAGAAGCTTCATTTTATATTTATTTCTATATATCCATATATTTCTCTGCATGTGTGACATTCCTATGGAATTTTCAAAAATGTTAAATCAGTTACTTGCACTTACAACACAACTAAAAAATTCAGGATGCAGTTGTTAAAACTTACATATTTACTAAAAATTAATAAATTTATATATAAAATGGGTCTCAAATCTGAGTAGTGGTTGGTTCTTAACACAAAACCTGAGTAAACAGTAACCAAACTGAAGACTTCAATTCATTTAAGAATTAACTCTGCGAATTAAAAATCCACCTCTCACAGATCAGGGCTTTTCTTTAGCTTTGTGAAAGCTAAAGTATTTATATCTTATTTATATCTAATGTACTTTTATTGTCTTTATCATTGAAAGATGACAGTTCAGAGCAGTATTTGTCCTTAGCCACCTGAACTGAGAATCTAATGTCTATACACAGTTCATGCAAAAGGGGTAAAGAAGGTGGACATCCATTTTGAATCATCCTCTAAAACACCTTCTCTTTCCACAACACAGAGTATTTGGCCAAACTGCTCCTTAAAATGAATATATCCTAATTTAATTTCAATTCCTAGTCCACAGTGACTGGCTCAGTTTCTTAGGCTGTCACAGAAGAAAGAATTAGTCCCAGTCCACCCAGGCATTCTAATCATAAGATAAAAGGAAGTTGTTTGATTTGCAGTGAGATGCATTCTCTACAATCTATTTAATACATCCTTTTTAGTATCTTTTTAGCTGCATTTATCACTATTTGAAGACTCCTCACTGAAATCAGCCAAGCAATACTGTCTATTCTCAAGTAGCTGCAGAATAAGTAAAGATAGTACAAATTTTCACAAATATTCCTGCCAGGTAACTTCCTCTTGAATCTCCCAGGATGGCATGTGACGGGTCATGCAAAGGCTCACAGACTCCAGCTAAAATTTCTTAAAGTTGTAACTCACACAGAGATGAGGCAGGAGGAGAATAATATTTATCACTTATTTGCTGTGGGCAAAACAACATTCCTTTATTGAAAAATTAACTATCAAGCAGCCATAGATTGAGAAAACCTTTTCTAAATATTTATTAAATGGAAAGGTCTCTATATTCTATCATCTTACCATTATATCATTGTAGTCCTAAACAAAAGTATGTTTTAAGCTATAATATCTAATCTTGCTCACCTGAACCTACATGTAGGAGCACATAAGATAATATTCATCTTCAGACACTCTAAATATAAATTCACGGCTACCATCTTATTTTGTGGCATGCTGAGGTTTGGTGGGAAATAAATATTTATTGATGTGCCTTGATATGCACTTCAGACATTCACTTTATATGTAATCTTGCCCTAGATTCTTTGTTCACATATCTCTTTGCTGCAGGAGCTGCGAATGCATCCACTCACGAGGCTACACCATCTGCTACAAGGCAACACTGACAGGGTATGACTGGCCAGCTCTTTTAGGCCATAAATATTATGCACACAGAACCTGAAGGAAGATTATATTATATGTGATACTTAGAGCTGGAAAAGCACCTAAAAACATATTCTTGAACTATTCTGTAGCTGTGAAATTAAAAGGTTCCAATACAGCTCACTTGAATGTGCACATTCAGTGTGAGCTCATGCATTCAAAGCCACTTAGTGGATTCCCTACTAATCACTTACTGACTGATACACATTTGTCCACAGTAGCTGAAAAACATCCCATGACTGATTAACAGTTTCACAAGTAATGAAAAGAGACACCCAAACAGAGCCAGTTTAGTAGACACTTTTTGCCTAGGCTGCCTACAGTAGATCCTTTTGTGGAGGCCATTAGAATCAGAATGCAATTAATGCTTCCCTCTTTTCCCTATAAATTTGACCTGTTCCAGAATAGAAGGGTCACAGTGATGGCTAAATATATGATCATCTTCCTTCCTTCTGATAATGAGGAAAACATCATGGTAATTGTAGCCAAAATCCAGTTTTGTTCAGGTGTTAATACTTGCTTCATTTTTTGGATAAGAATCAGTATTGCCCAAAAAAGACCAAGAAACTCTCAGCTGCTTTTCCATGGGACTGCACCCAGATTCATTACAGTGATTTAAGCTATGTTTACTGTCTCCCACTGGTTTTATATTCCAGATCTGCAAGTGACACAAGCTGATCAAGTAAAACAAATTTCTGTGAACTGGCATTCTCAGATGAAGATCTGAGATCCTCTGGTTGGGCCTCTCACTTCACCATTTCCTACACTCCAGGTCCTCTCTCATCAGTCAGATTGCTTCAGGTAACACTGGAAGAATTTTTATAGCCTCACAAAAGGATCAGGTCTAAGTAAAGCTGGATGGGTAGGGATAACTGGCAGAGTCGCAATGGGTGGGAGGAAAAATTCATGTTACACATCCATGAATTTAGACTATCAGCAGCAGAATGTCCACCTGGTGCATGACACCAGTTCTCGAAAAAGTATGTTCTTCTTGGTGTCATCTTACCTTGTTCTAACCCCAATTCTCTATAAGAACTCTGAATCTCAGGTGGGATTCCTCCTACGAAGACAGGTGAGTTTACTTTCAGCTCCTGAACACGGGGTTCAAGCGCCTGCTCTCTCAGCTGATTCATAGTGGCCGAAATCACAGAGCCCTTCTTGCTCACGGTGACTTCATTCCACTTTCCATCACAGTAAGACAGTCCCAACCAGAGATCCACTTGGGTAAAAACAACACCAGTCCTTAAGAATATGTTTAATATTCCACTTTTCAGCTCAATCTATACATTTTAAAACAGAAAAAAAATATTTTGAAGAAGACATCAAATACACAACAATGACAGAAAGCTATTTAAAAAAAATGAATGAATTTTTTACCTTCAGATTAATACAGTTTATATACAACATGCTAAATACAGTGCATCAGTTAATTCAGAATGTAGGAAAATAGATTTTGATTTTTTTGACAACTGACTTTGGCACTAATGTATCTAAAAAGAAAAGACAATGAACAAGACTGTTTAGTTTTTTTGAGAATAAGAAAACAGTACTTTATCTATCGATTCATTTTTCAGAGGAATGTAACAAGATAATAAGGAAATGAAATGTCAGACCTGATTAAGGTCTTTTTAATTGGCTGGTGAACTCAATTTCAAATTTTTCCAGCATACATTGATTCTAACATTCATACATTTCATCCTTATTCTTCTAAATCTTGTAAGAAAATAATTGGTTTTGTATGTGCTCTTTGAGATTAATGTGCCAATCCTCTAATAGAAATACATTTTACTTAAATTTTTCACTGCACAAGTTTCCAAATGCTTTACTGCAAGACTCTTTATCCTAACTGACTCAAACACAAGTAGGCTGAGATTGTAAATTGGCACATACAGAACACTAAACACTTTGGGGATGAATTGGAGGTTGAAAAATATGAATATTTCACAAAAAGACATTTCTGCTTCTATGCAGAAACCTTATTAAGTGAAAGAAAAAATGCAGATTTAATATAAATTCTTATCACTATTATTGACAAACTGACATATTTAGTTTACTGATAATATTAATATCACAGTGTTTGTAATTGGATCATATTTCCTTAACAGGAAATACAACAAACACCCCAATTGATCAAAGAACTCTGTGCTCAATGTGGGTCCTACTCCCCATTGCACACTGACTTCTTGCCCCTGAAACAGAGGGATTTCCTTTATTTGTTTCTTTGGGGCCACAACTTTTCCTATTTCCATAAGTTCAGACACATTTACAGCTAAGGACTCCACAATACAGGTGAAGGACTGATCATGGCACCAACGCTGATGGGAACAGCTGGAAAAGGCAGCCCATTGGGCAAGTCTGCTTTTCTTCACTGGTGAGAATTAATATGGAGCACACTGTGCTGGTGTGAAGAAAGCATTCCAGAGGCATTAGCACAGCAGCATGCCAGCAAACCTGCCAGACCTGGGAGCCAGAGAGAGGGCATGGTCCTTGACCCAGGGTCACTACTCAGCACAACCCTCCTCCAATTTACTCATCTTGGCATAGTTTTAAAGCAGGCAGCGAATGATGCTTGTGCTTTTTGTGTTGACCTGGACTGACATTTTAAATGCCCGAGTGCAGCTAAAGATAGGAGACCACTGCTCAGTTTCAACTCTTCTGCATGGTGAAAACAGAAAAAAATCCTAAGTCCTGCATGGATCTGAGCACCGGTACTAAGTACAGGTTTATAAAAGCAACAGATAAATAGTTTGCTTTACACAGAATTCTGGGACCACTTTCAAAAAACGTTATTTTTAATCATTATGATTTTTAATCTGTCTTTGGAAAATATATTATAACCTGAAACCGAAAATGCATGAAGATCGTATTATTCTGCCAGGTACCTCAGTAGCCACCTCTCAACAGAACCAGATCTTTTATCACAGCTCTAAACCTAAGCAGGTTTCACTTGACTTTTTAAAAGCATGCTTGCTTTTCAGAATTTGGGTTACAGAATTTCATTAGTGCTTTTCTCTGTGCACACAATTTTCATTTTCATCTACCTAAGCATGTAAGGTTGGAACTAGGAAGATAAGAGCAGCAAGAAAGATTATTCCACAGTCACACTAGCACGTTGTGGTATATCTCTGAGACTGATACAGGGACCAACTCTGATTAATAATGTTATTAATGACCTGGGCAGTAGAATGGGGTATATTCCCAGTGAGTCTGCAGCTGGTAGCAAAGGGAGCTGCCATTGGTATCTTAGAGATATAAATCAGCTTTGAAGAACAGTACTGAGTGAGGTGGATCACAAACTGAACACTGGCCACCAGTGCACCCTCAAAATAATAAGGACAAACTAGCACTGCACTAGGTTAGAAAAAAGGTGGGCAGTGGTTCCAAGGAGATGATTTTTCCCCTCCAGTGATCATGTGTAAGAACACATCTGGACCACTGTATCCAGTTGTGGACACTTTGGTAAATGAAAGATACTGCAGCACACCAGAGTGAATCCAGTGGAGGGACACCAAGCTGGTCAGTGGCTGAAGTACCTTGCACACGAGCTGAAGCTGAAAGGACAAGGTTTGTCCAGTCTAAGAACAAGCGAGGAGAGAACTTAACTGTTCCTCTGCCTTATGAAAGGATACAGAGAAGACAGGCCCAAGATTTTTCTCAGAGGCTCATTGTGAAAGGATGAGAGGCAAAAGACAAGTTGTAACAAGAAACAGTAAGAGATCAGGGCAGGCTTCTTTGGGTGTTTTTACTTTTTTCCCTATAACGAGGATGGTCAAAGATTGTAAAATTTGGAAAGCTGTGGACTGTCCACCTGTAGAGAGATGTACACTACTCAAACAGAAAATGCCAGGAGGAACCTTATCAAACATAAGTTGGTCCTGCTTTTAACAGAGATTTGGAATAAATTACTCCAAAACGTCCTTTCAACTTAAATGATTTTGTGGTTCTGTATTGCACTTCTCTGCAGGAGCCAGTCCCTGCCTCACTCAATCTGCTTATAAACATGATTTTGAAGAGGAAAGGAATATCCAGACACAGCTCTGAGAAACAAAACAAGTACAATAGGGGCTGCATTAGAGGCTGAATGACACTTTGCTAAACCTGCCATACAAAACAGTCTCAACCAATGTAGAACTAGAAGAATAATCATGGCTTTTGCTCGTTTGAACTGCAAAGTCTTCCTGAGATTCAGAATTATCAGCAGAGACAAGCAATGGACTTCAAAAAACTTATCAAGGACAGGCAGTCTTTGAGTCCTTTGAAAGAAAAAGTACATGGCACTTCTGCTGATATGCAGCCAATCACTCCAGTCCAAAATCTAGTTCAGTTCAGACCTGCCAGCCAGAGAGCAGAGGCCCAAACACAGACCCCTCAATAGCCTCCTCAGTCAGTCACTCTAATGGAAAGGAAATGAGAATGTTTTCCTGACACCTAATAGAGAGAAATTACTGCAAACCAACAGGAATATCACCCTCATTCTCATGTGAGTATCGGTCACTTATTTGCTACATTTTCCAATTTGAGTTCTCAAAATTTCACATTCCTCCTTAGCTCCACACTTTCATCTTGCACACTTGTTATTTTACTTCATGCAGCTATTGAAAAGTGCAGCTCTTTGGAAAAAGTTCTTGCAAGACTTTTTTCTTAGTTGCAGCTTTGCAGAACCAAATCATCAGTGACAATGTCTCAGGAGCCAGTTACTGGTATTACATAGAAATCTGATAGTGCTTTTGTTGCTGGTGAAGGGGTCAGCATTAAAAATCAGTCATGCAAACTTTATCAGCAGTCGCAAAATCTTCTTGTCAAATAAATTCATGAGGAATCATATGCCAGAGTGAGAGCTAGTGATTCCTACCAGTATAGCTGGTCACGGTTAGCTTGTAATTATTATGCCTGGATCCAAAGATAATCAGGTTGACCTCACTGGCTTGAGTTAATTCTCAGGGCATGGAAGTCATGGAAGAAATGACCTTTATGCACAGCACCTTTCCAAGACATCATTTTGTTCTTGGGCAGAAGAGGAGAAAGACTTTTTGGCTGTTTGGTAGCAGTCCAGCTGTGTGAGTAGCTGCAGTCATTCCCAAACTATAAAGCTAATAAGAGAGCTGTGACCTATGCAAAGGGAAGGGTCAGGGAATACCTGGCACTCAGGCTAAGTGGCATAGCTCATAATCTGTTTTGCTGCGCAAGTGTCTCCTGACCAAAGCTCCTAACAAAGACATCGTAGCTCATGCGCAACAAGCTACACCCCTCATTTTCACTTTCTATTAACCTCCTCTTGTGAGATCAAGTGTACAGAGAAGCCTTCTGTCATCATTATCTATGAGCAAAACACAAAGCTGAGAGACCTGGAAAAGTGTGCACATACTCATCCTCCCTAAAATTCTTCATCTTAGGGTTATGGAGATGTTAAGGTCATGATTAAATCTGGATAAAAGAAATTCACCTGACAGGACAAATGCTAAGAAAATCATCCAATTTTCAGAGCTAAAAATACTGTAAATATAAAACTGCCAAAATCTGGAATTGAAAATGAAAGGAAATTATTTTGTCTAACTTCTTTGTGCTTTTGACTCCACTTTTAATTTAGTAAGTCTCCTTTGTAGTCAGAATCTATTTTCTCATATTTCACAGAGCAAGAGAGAGGGAACAAGACTCACCTACTACCAGAACCTCCAGAAGAACCCTGTGAATACTCTTCACATAAATAGTGGCCCTGTGCTGTGAATTACACACATAAACCCTTTTTTAGGGTGGGACAGTAGCATACATGTAACATCTTACGCTATTGGCTCATGATCTCAAGGTCATTACTTCAAGGCAAAATTAAAGTAATAACTGTAATTAGCAAGACTTGCTATAGGTAGTCATGACAATTTTTTAACTAAGGCTGCTTTAAAAAGAAGAAGCAGTAAGTTCTAGCAGAACTCAAAACCCAGGAAAAAATTATCTGCTGGCAAAGCCAGTAGTATAAAAAGTAAATATGGAGTAAGTTATAATTGACCTGAAAAGGAGGAAAATATATTTATATGGTTTAGGTCAGAAGTTTAAAAGAGAAGGCCCATTAGACATAATGCCACACAATAAAACAGGTTGTGACATGACAGCCATTAGCAAAACAGCTGCATAATAAGAAATAAATAAATAAATAAAATTCAATAAAAGTGCAGAAAGAGCAGATTGGGTCATAAAGAATAACAATGCTTTCAAAAATCTCTAAAAATAAATTATTGTTTCCTGGAACAACTGAAAAAATGTATTTTTTCCATGTCATCTTCTGTAATACCTACTAGTTGGTGCAAGTATATTTGACCCACTAAGCAGTGGTAACCACAGTCTAATTATACCCAAAATCCTTGGAAAAGTAAAGTATGAAAATCCATAGTCATATAGCTAATAAAAGAATTTGAAAAACTAAACCAAACATTTTAAAACTTAAACAAGATATTGGAAATGATAGAAGCACAAATAATTCTGAGCATAAACAGTTTTATTTAACAGACACCAAAAAGAAGGTTCATAGGCACTACCTCACAAATTTGCCTGATACAGGATTTGTGAAACTTCCTCTACAGTGTCAGGAAAATGGTGACAGAGATGAGATGGAATTAAGCTGGAACTAACTAATTTCTGCCTGTTTCAAGTCAAAAGAAACAAAAAAATATGGATTACAAAAATAAACATATACCTTAAAGAGAAAGTTTTATGAGGAGACCAGACAATTTCCATCACAGCCTTTTTGATTTATAATTTAATTGATTTTGTTTTAGTATGAGAACTGGGAAAATAGGTAAACTTTATGCTTTCCTAGAAATTAAATGAAAGCTTTTATACATGTATTTTGTTCTTTTTTCTGATCACTTCTAATCCAGTTAAGACAATAATTCTGCTTTTCATAAATTGATATATTTCTTATTTCTGACATAAATAACAACAGTAACTTAACACTTAGAATCTGTTAAAGAATTTTGGGTCCATTATAGTGTGCTGTGCAAAGCATTTCAAAACTAGTAAGAACTGAAAATAACTTATGGTTTGAAATTTCTTTCAATGCTGGTTTTGCTTTTGTGGAGAAAACTTACAGGTCATGTCTGAATAGAGTTAATTGTATTTTTGAACTTACTGCAAGATAATCTGGGCCATCTTTATTGTAAACAAACAAAAGCAACCCATTCAGTTGATCTGTTCTGAATTTGAATGAGATCTCAAATTCCAGTCCACCACTGAAAACACCTGAACGAAGCTCCAGGAAACCTTGAAAGAAGGTGAATGCATACATAAGTTAATCAAATAAGTAAATTGGTTCAAGAAATCAAAAGTAAAAATCTAGGTGCTACTTTATACTCTGACATGAAGAACTCAGGCTTCAAAATTATAGTTCACAACTTCATCATTCAGCTTTGAGGACAGTTATCAATAGTGTACTGCAAGAAACCAAACCAGTAAAGTATCCTAAATTTTTTACCTGGCTTTTTTTTTTCCTTTTTTTGTTGATAGGCATCTTTATGTCCCTACAAAAGTTAAAATTCACCTTTCAGACACACATCCAATCTGCATATAGTTACCGCAGCACTGTCTGTAATTCCCCTTCCATGCAGCAACCTTCTGTCAGCCAAGAGACACAATTTTAAACCAACAGAAATAATCCCATACAGATAAAGCTGCCTTGAAAAGCAGATCACTGCAACACTTTTGACATAACCACCTTCTCAATTACCTCAATAACAAATTTGGATAGAGCAACAGCACAGCAAACTACCTCTGCCAAGAAAATGTGCTCCTTTTGGGAGTCCGATGGGGCATCCTTCCCAAACATGGTAGACGTTGTTTTGTTCTTCAGCATCCTGCCAGTTCAAAGATTCCCAGTTCTCATAGGGAGTATGCACTTTTTTCAAAAATATGTCACTGAGACAGCCCACAAATCCTTTCTGGACTATCCTCTTCATCCCTGCAAAAAGGAAATTATTTTTTTAAGTCAAACACCTGCAACTAAACATAGGAATTAATTTATATGTTTTCTACATGCCGTCCCTATCATATATGTCCATGAGTGCACAGAAAACCAGCCATCAATCAGGTCACAAAGCTGGCCTCCAAGCTAAATCCAGATTTCTGAATGGGTCTAATCACTAAAGACAGCACCTGCTGCTGTGTAGCTGAAAAATATTAAATCTTTTGAGATTTTTGCATACAAGTACTTTCAAATCAACAACATAAATTTACTCTATGAAGATCCAAAAAAGCTTTCTCTAAACAAAACAATTCTAAAGAAAGGCACGCATGTGCTGAGTAGGAAGCAATAGGTGAGGCAGAGAAATATAGGTTTAGAAGCTTAATAGGGAAGTTTTTCCTTCCTTTTTGTCTAAAACAAAAAACCAAAATCAACTACACATAGCTGCTATCACTTCTTTAATACTGGGGGCAAAAATTCAAATCTGTTTTTATAGGTGCCCTACTCTTACATGGCATTTATATTCAGTCCCATTTTGAATATACAGCTGGGGTTTTTGAGAAAGGCATCCTGGATTACTTTGTGAACCAATGCTTTAGAAGAACAGATGCATGTATTTCTGGTTTTAGTGCAGTGAAATAAAGAAGAGGAAGCTGAACTCTAGTGTAGCCCACATCAAATCAAATAGATTTCATGCCAGAGGCAGAAACACAAACTTAATAAAGAATTTGACTTCCAGATTAATATGAAAAAACAGAATTCTGGATATGAATTCACTGAAAACAGCTGATTGTATACCTACATAGACAGTCACCTCTGTCATCTGATGGCAGTTTACACATTTGACATATACACTAATTTTATGTATCAAAACTTATGCTTATTGATTCTTTGAGACACCAGATATGATCCAGCTCCTCAGAAATTCTATATCTGTAAAATACAGGTATATTCATACACCTCTGAAGGATACAAACTCTCACCAAAAACGCCAGCATGTTGTATCCCTGCATCAAACTGGGATGCATAACCATGTGCTTAAGCTAATACAAACAATTTACATTGGTATTTTGGAATGAATTTGTGTAACTGTATGTAAAAAACATACCCATAAGTTTCACACTCATACCAGTTCTGTGTACAAAATCCATTAAAATGTACACAGACCTCATAAGCTGTTTGAATGCTGATGAAATCAACTATATAGAGATTTCAGTCTATCCCAAAAGATAAAATTTTAGAAATTGTACAGACTTATTTGTCATACTTACCTTCATCCTTTCTTACAATAGTATAACCCTGTGGAAGTCCTCCAACAAAAACTCCCGTGTTCTCTCCAATAATGGTACTGCCACTAGTTGCTAAGGAAGAACCTGAACAAAACTGTTCATTATTCACATATTCAATGCTTTCAAAAGATTTTCAACTCAATAACAAAATACTGGTATTTTATAAAGAAGCTAATGTGACACAATAGTCTGAGACTTTCCTAATACATATCCAGGAAATATTTACGGCTGTTTTACAACAAGAGATTAACACAATTATAGATTCACAAGCACAAAAAGAGACTTAGTATTCAATTATCAAATATTCACAGCGGAGACATACCTCAGATGAACAGACAAACCAGTAATGACAAAACAGTCAGAAAACTGAATGGATTTTTTTCTGTATGGGTAAGCACAGATAGCAAAAAAGCAAGTACCCTTAGTAATACCAAAGTTATTTAAATTAATTGATTACCTGTGTACTGCCCATCAACTGTGATGTTTCCCAGAGCTTGAATTCTTGTAGCAATTATTTGGTGCCAACTGTTATCATTATACACTTTTCCACCATCATTCGTTGGAGTGACTGCTACTGCAGATCCCTTTTTATTAACAGAAGAATTTGATTTAGAATATTTTGAAGGTAACATTTAGAGTAATATCGTACTCTTTCATGACAATTTATACCATATTACATCTAAAAATAAAGACAGCAGTCCTATGTTTAACCTCCTTTGGACTGCTAAATGATGTTTAGGACTTATTTAACCTTCTAAATTTAAACACTAAATTTAACCTCCTCAAATAATAAATGAAGGATCAAGCATCCAGTTCAATGTCTATTAAAAATAGAAAATCCTGTGTAGTTCCCCTGATAAAGACAAGGATGAGGCACAAATTATTGAGAGTCATGTCACTCAGATTTTATAATTTTTATTCCTTTTTTTTTAATTATTATGTCTCTATTTAACTACTTCAAGGATTGCTGTGGCTGTGAAGTTTGATGGCCATGGTTCAATGTGCCATCCATGGAGAGCAGCTGCATATCAGGATTGTTAATTGCAGCACCTGTCCACATGAAGGGATCCAAAAGAGGGGTGCACGTGTAGCACGGTAGATGCATTTTCTCTCCATGTTAACTTGGTATCAAAAGCACTAAAATCTCTAGATGAGAAAGTATCATACATTTATGGGGGTAAAAGGTCATACCAAGAAATTCAGCAAAACAAAACAAAGCAAAAACACCCTCAAAACAAAACCTCAAACAACAACAAAAAAACCAAATAAACAAAGCAAACTAAATAAGAAAAACTCCAAAAGGTAGTCATTGAGGTTGTTTTTATGGTACAAGGGATGCTTGTAAAAACGTATTTAAATTTAATGAGAATTGTTAGCCAATTTTAATAAAACAAATAAAAGTACTACATGAAGGGGTGAATTTAAGGATATCTATTACATATACAGAGAAATCTTTTCTGAATTGCTGAGTAAGAGGAGTGTAATAAATGCAGTTACCAAATTAAATCTCAAGAATGCAAAGAACCAAACAAAATATGGCATAAATTAATATAATGATGCAATAAAAATAAAATTAATAAGTTTCAAGAATTTTCTTGATATTTATATCCACATAATCATCTAACTTGTTAATAATTCCTATAAGATTGCCTTAGGACTTTATATAATTCTTAAACTATCTGGGAACTCAACATTATTCTGCTGAATTCACAAAAGAGAATTGTCTTGTACAGCAGGCAACTACACATAGAAAAATGTTTCTTTATATAGGTACTGTGCTACAATCTCAACCACTGCAGTTACTTTATGGCTTCAAAAAACAATTTCCAAAAAGTACATAAATGAGAAATTTGGTTCCTTATAATTTGGAGGCCCAGCTTATAACTTTGCAGCAACAAGCCAGACAGTTCAACAATTTTTTTTTCCAGATGTTCTAGTATTATTTTTGGTCCAAGGATCTTAGAATTACACACATGGAGAAAAGCTGTTGATAGAAACAACCACCTATTTTGATTAATATTAAAACCCTCTTATTAAAATTTAGTATTCTGTCTTAAGTGATGTTCATGTATTAGAAATTGCATTTTGGCACACAGACTTATGAACCCAGAACACATTTAACATTTAGCATCAGGGACTGTCACTGTGTATCCTATGCATCAAAATATCTATGTGATGTGCACATCTGTACACAGTTAAAGAAAAAATTATTTCCTGTGAATATTTACAGCTCGTTTCCAGCTCCATTCAGCCAATCTCCTGGTACTGAGGAGGTTTGGAGAAGCAGTCCCTCTGCCCCACAATAAGAATACAAAGCTATATATCCTTACACACTAATGGCACTTTTTCATATACTATTTTTTATTGTCTTCTCTCCTATTTCAACATTTTAATATTTTACAAACACACACATTTCATTACCGTAGTTTAATAATTAAAACCAGAACTGGTGTCATGCCCAATTAATGTGCCCTGGTAGCATGCCCATTAGTTTTTCCATTAGTGAATTCAACAATACTAATGGGATTACTAGCATGGGATGCTAATTGGGCGTGACATAAGAAACTGGCTTACTTCTTAGCATACCCTTGCTAATGATGAAATTAATGAGCATTTTATTAAATGCTGTCTCATCAAAGTGTACTTAGTTAGCGTTAAAATTGTTACAAACGATGCTGCATTCTAAAGATCAGGTGCCTGAATAAGTGGTTCTTCATATTGTGTTTGCCAACAGTCTAGAGCATTAACAGTTTTATATCAGAAACCACATTTATTTCTAACCAATTCAATCTGGGACCACACAAGCACACGTGCCAACCTGTGCTTAATTTTGGAGGGAAGGAATGTAAAAGACAAAAAAAAAGTGTTCAGAGTTCAGCGTGTGCTGCACTAGAGAGGCCTTTTTACACTTTTTCCAGAACTACCAGAATCACTCGGAGATCACATTCAAAGAGCCTGCTGCAAGATCGCTAGTCATGGATTTTGGAAACCACATATTTTGAAATCTGCATTATTCTGCTATGCCATACAATAAGTCTAAATGTTTGGTTGCTGCCAGTAATAACTGAGTAAATATAAATGATTCTGTCATATTGATGTTTACAGTGAAAATCATCACAAATATGAATCTTCAGAGATACTGTCTCAGATGCCAAAGTCTGAATGCAACAACACTTGTCCCAGTCAAGTTATTTCAATGCTTAAACTCCTACTACGAAGAAGGTGAACAAGTACTGAAGTTTTGCCTGTGCCAAGGAGGAAGGTCTAGTTGGGACCCATAGCCAGGTATTGTCTATCTTCCTTCCTTTTATTTTGTGGAATAAAAACCTCACCCTCAGAGTGTGCCTAATACTTTGGCCTCTCCATGACAAGAACAACAAACAAGGCAACACACACAAGGAAAGTATCTGGTGTTCCTCCTTTTTGCTGTAAAATTTAGTAAATTAATCATCTTCTAAAATGGAAGAGCTGGATACAATTCCCTCCACCCTGTGAGAAGAATCTCAGTCTATCCTCAGGCTGTCCTAATCACTTAGAAAAAAAGGTACTCCATGTTTGGCTTATATTTCCACTGTAACTGATTTCACTTGGTATAAGATATTCAGTGCTTCCCTGCGAAAAAAAGAAATTTCCTGTAGCCACTGAAAGACAACCATAAATTTAGCTGGAGTTGATTGTATAATTTAGGTGTAGATGTACAGGCATCATGATAAGAAGAAAAATCCATGGACAGCTGAAGCTTTACAGAGACTCTGAGTTTGGAGGAAGCTCTATAGAAAAATTTGATTGATCCAAAAAGACTAAGGAAAATATCTGTTTGAAAAAAACCTCATGCTTCCTGGACCGTGGATAGAAACCCACAAAGAATGGCAGTAAAACAGTTAAGAAGGAAAAAAGAGCAGTTGCACAGCACAAAAGGGAGACAAAAAGGAACAGTCAGACAACAGCCAGATGAATGGTGGTGTACATGGAGCTCAGAGAAGTATGAATGGACACGAAGAAAAGGATTTGAAATTAACACTTAGCGAAGGAAGAAGCGAGGCTGCTGAAGGCTCCCCACCAGGAGGACTTGGCAGGACCATCCCCAGAGCAGACACAACAAAGAGAGAACGCGCGGCTGATCACGAGCAAAGATAAGGCCCAGCATCCCAAAAGGGACTGAGGGTACAAATAATTAACCTGCCACAGGTCACAGCTGGAAGGGAGCACAGAATATTACACCACACTGCTGCAGATAAAAAGCTGCAGAGACACAGTTCTCATCAAAAAGAACGTTGGCAATTTCTCAGAGAAGAGCATAAAGGAAGGGCCATAAATGTTTACTGTATATGTCACAACTATAATTAAAGACAAGAATGCCTATAACCTGGCTAAGACACCACTTGATGTCAATAAGAAATAATTAAAGCATTTGCAACTAATGCAGACTGTGATGCACAAATGAAAGATGAAGAAATGCTGGCACAGTACAGGATAGCTGACCCTGTAGGAAAGGAATAGCAAATGATGGCTAAAGAAAAAAAGAAACAAACTACGACAAAAACAAAGAAACAAATGTAATGACAGTAAGGTAGCACAGCATACAGAAGATAAGGATACAGAGGACTGAAATTTTTTGATAAATGAATTTTCAGAAGTAAAAGAAAAGGTTTGCACACAAAACACTTTGATGTAGGCCACTGTACCCTACTTTTGAATCTGAGGATCTCTTCCACCTTATTAATGAGAAATTAGAAAGTATTAGCTTTCAAGATAGTAAATCAACTATTAAGACCTACACTGCTTCTGGATGCCTTCCAGAATGATAGTTTTTTTTTTCTCTAAACAGCAATTGAAGCACTGAAGCAGCACCATAGGCTATTTCATAAGAGGAAACTATTGAAGTGATGAGCCTAAAAATCAGCATGGAAGAGTTGCCTGATTCAAATGAAATAAAAAGATAAAGAAAGATACATTCATAAAGAAGTAATCTGTTAAAATTCAAGACAGTAACTGTTGAAAATATTACATGAACTGAGAAGCTCTAATGACTGAATATGAGACCTGCTAGGGATTTTACAGTTAAGAGACAGGTGAAAAAGTGGGAGAAAAATTAAAGCCCCAAAGCAGCCACTCTTCCATCTCTCCCCCTTCCCATTCCCCCAATACTGTGGATCCAAACAAATAAAATATCTTCTAGGGAATGATTTAAACAAGTTGACATAAAGCTACTTTGAAAGAAGCAAATCTGAAAGAAGGATTAGGAATACTATTTGAAGCATTAAAATGTCAGTTGAAAGATAGCCATTTCAATTAACCATCAAACAACAACAGAAAAATCTAAATAAACCTCAGAAGATCTTGCAAAAGAAATAAAACTTTCCTTCCAGTTAAAAGAAGGTATAGGTCTAAGAGAGCAAAAATAGAACTAGTCCCTATTAAAATGTTTATGAGGACAATATTAACAACATTAAGCTGGGCCCCAAAATCTGAAGTACACAATAAGATAAAGCCTGCATGTAAATGCTGTAGAATTAATAGAAATGTGTATCTTAGAAGCAGATTTTACATTTTCTAGAATTGAGATCACATACAAGCCTGCCTCTGCGCAGCATCTTGCTTCTTCTATAGGTGTTCCAAAGCTTAAGGGGATTTTCACTGCTGCATAACACCTCCACATGGTCACAGAGTGACTGTGGCAGAGCTCAGGAGGTAAAGGTTAACAGTAGGTGACAAAAATCTGACAATTATTTACAGTTTCTTGCATATTTATGAAATATAAGTGAGGCCATGTTTTTTAATTCCATAATGAGATCCAGTTTTGGGGTGGCCAGAAACACAAAATACCCAAACAGAAATGCAAGGCATTGTGGCCTTACTTTTTATTTTGTTGCTACTTCTCTCATTATTTATATTTTTACATAATGGTGACATGCTGATCTCTATAGGGGAACAGTCTCAAGATGACAGGCTTAAAAATAATTGGCTAACGTTATATAAACTTACTAACTAATTCAAAACTTAGTTCTGCACAACTTTGAAATCTTGTTAGTTTAAGCTGTAGTAGTGTTTAGTGGCACTGACAAAAAACCTCATTCATAAAAATACAAAAAAAAGTCTTATATTGTGGCATACACAACAAAAAACAGCAAAGATTTAGTATTTCAGTTTTTCTCTCCTCAAAATCTCTAGTTACCTATGGGTTCTGAGAAGCAAGCAAGCTTGTATCAATTAAATTTAAAAAACAAACAAAAAACAACCCAAAAAACCAAACCAAAACAAAACATCCCCAAGGATAAGCATGTAAAAAGTACAATGGTAAATTATATAAGCTATTTTTATAGGATCCTGTCTTTTGTTGTACCTGTGGATCAAAAAGAAAGTAAGGACGCCCACTCCTCAGCTGCAGTGCAATGTACTCCTCCTGATTGCCGGGTGATGCAGAGAAAAAAATCAAACCATCAGGCTCCTGGGTTCTAAACTTCACTTTAATACCTGGTTAGAAAAAAGCAAATAGATGGTTAAGGCCAAAAGTGGTTCTTGTAAGTTACAACAAAAGTTACAAATAAAATATAATTTTAAAAACAGCAGCAACATCACAAAGCAAAATCATGGAAGTTCTGTTCACCTAAACTCCTGCTAGACATTGCAGGAGAAATTTTACTAATCCAGACTGAGGCAGCCCTTGAGAGAAATTTCTGTGAGCCCTTATTCATCTCTAAAAAGAGACACGCAATTGTGACAAATGTTGTTTAGTAACTTCTTTCTTAGGAAAACATAATTCAGATATTAGCATACTATTCTAAAAGTTGATGTTTTACATGTGGATTTTCATTTGTCTCTTAACATTTCTATAGGCAAAACAGAAATGAGGTTTCTGCATGCAAGGATTTGAATGAAGAATAGTAGGCTTTTGGTTCCAAAAGATATATGTATGTGTTTATATGTAAATTTATATATATATTCTTTTATAAACATCATATCTAAGAGCACAAAGAACACATGGAAAAGAAGTAGTTTTCCAATGAAAACTGGAAATATCCAAAGGAGTGATGGATGAACTAAGCTTCATTAAGGATTTTCCAGATCATTATCAATAGTCCTCCATTTAGTTTCTGATATAATCCCTGGTGTGTGGTAGAGCCACGCCTTTCCTGCACCAATTTTTTGCAAAGAGAAATGAAAAGGCAGTAAGCAACACCCACCTATTCTATACACTTCCGTGACATTTCAGTATTGTCGCAGACAACTTTTGTGAAAATCCTTTTCTTAGGATTTTTGCCTGCGGAGAAGCTGAGAGGTTTCAGCAACAAAATGTAAACAATGGTTATCTGCTGTTGTGGAATGCATCAGGTGGATTTTTGATTGGCCCATCTTGGATGCTTATAATTAATGGCCAATCAAGGCTGAGCTATCTCGGACAGAGTCCGAGACAGCTCCTTTTGTTATCATTCTTTTTTATTCTATTCTATTTCTATTCTATTCTTAGCTAGCCTTCTGAGACAAAGCTTTTCCTTCTATTCTTTTTAGTGTAGTTATAATGTAATATATATATCATAAAATAATAAATCAAGCCTTCTGAACATGGAGTCAACATTCTCATCTCTTTCCTCATCCAAGAACCCCTGTGACCACTGTCACACAGTATAAGGTGCTTTACAGAACAAGGTAAGTAACTGGGTTTTACCCAACTCTATTAAACTATCCAGTATTTTCCTTATTTTATGACAGGCAGAAAACAATAAATTAATAAAGTTTTTATTGCAGACAGCACCTATATTAAAAAAAATAAAACTCATAATTCTGACATGCATTCATATTAGGTTATGCTTGTACCTGAAAGGAATATCCTTTGGCCTCTCTACCTAATTGCATCCAGTGTTTTCATGTAAATCACATGATACAGTCACAGACACAAAGCAATGAAAATCAGTCCTGCTACTAAAACACCTGCAAAAAGCAGTTGCACACAAGTAGCCCCCTGCATGTACAAAAACTCAGCCAACAGTGTCCCTAGTTAAGGAAAAGCGCAGCTTTGCCTGGCTCAGAAATGAGCGCTTGCAATACTGTGAGCTTCCAGGTACTTCCAGCTGCAGTATCTGCTGGAGAGGCTGAGACTGATGGCCTCTAATCCCAGCAATGGGGAGCACAGTTAATTTAACAGGCTGCCAGTATTTTTATGAAGCTGCCACAAGACATTTCTGAAGACCAGAGGATCCCTCCTCACACCTGATGCAGAAGGACAAACACAAAATAATTTAGTTTCTGCAGAAACACCATGCATTCTTGTACAATATTGTGCTGTATTGTACATATACATTTTTGTATAATATTGTGTTAGAAAATAGAAATTAAATGGTTCATAGCAGCAAAATTGCAGTAATTACAGAAGTTTTCAATTGTTATGCAGAAGCCTTCTTTTTCTTTGGATATTGAAGAATCCTGCTTGTAGAGAGGCTACAGCTTTATAGAAATTATTGATGAGTCAGGAACAATTCTTTTCTTCTAAATTAATTTGCCACCTATTAAAGAACTGAGAAAAGGACTTCATCCCTTTAAATTCAAGGGTCCTTGGAATTTCTCATGAGATTAGGAAGTTCAATATTAATAATTTCTCACATTTCTAGAAGTAACTATAAGAGAGAAACCAAATATTAAGAAAACTTCTGCCCCACAGACAATATTTTCACTGCATGATAAAAAAACTTGTGAAATTAATATTTTTCACAAGAATACAGTAATTAATGCTGGACCTCCAGGTCAACACAGAGCATACCCAGAAGCCCATTCAGACTTGTAGCATCCATGCCATTTTTCTCTCTTAGTGGCACGGAACACTGGAAATGGATTTACTTCATTTGGACAGAGAAATCTTTCCTTCCAACATCTGAGAAGTTTCACAGAACTTAAAAACCACATTGTATTACCAAAAAAATTTTCTTTTTTTCTTTTTTCATACCTAGGGGGAGGGTGAGACATTTTTCAAGTTTCTCAAAGACTCATGTCTATTATTTCAAAATGCATGTCTAAAATCTTAATTTCAATGTTAAATATAACATATAAATAGAAATATAAATAAAGTGGTGACATTACAATTACTTCTGTAATTTGTCATATACAGAAACTGCACCACAGCCACACTACTCATGCTACTAAATCTTGGATGGAAAACATGACCATCTGTGGGGCATAGTAGGAAGGTACTTTTAACCAACTGAAATTTGAACTGCAACTCAAGAATTCACCTAATATGCTTGCTTGTGTGACACAAATCATTGTTCCACAAGAACTTATCATTTCTGGGATAAAAACCAACAGGAAATTCTACTACAAATTAAACATTAATGTATGTCATTCAAATAAATTCTTTCATTCCATTTCAAATTATAGTTGCAATTGGAGAAGCTGTCAGAATTCCTTTAATTATAAATAAAGAAACTTATTTAATTTCTGTAATTGAATTTCTTTAATTATAATGGCATCGTACAAAAAATAATACAAGCATTGTATATAGTGAACATAAAAGATGAAAACAAGACTACAGAGTAATAAAAAGGACAAGTAAAATAAATTAGTAATTATTAGCATTAGTGTTTTCAAATATCCCAAACTGTATTAGGGCAGACTAACCTTCTGTCAGGATCTACATACTTTCAATTTATGCAGCGGCAGACTGGGACTGGATTTCTGTCCTAGTTTGAAAGATGGCACACCCAGGTTAGAAAGGGAATGAGACTGTGAAACATGACCAATGCAGGCATTTTCAAAGGCATCCAGCTGAGATGCAACATCAGCACGTTACCCTGCGAGGGACACAGCTTTGAGAGTCCCTTTCAGGAACAGGCTGACATTACAAGTAAAATTATATAATATTACTCTAATTTTTGATATGCCAGAACACAAAAATTTCTTTTTTTGTCCAATAAAGAAAATGCATATGGTGGGATTTTTCTTCCCCATCTTTGCTTCCCTCATGTAAGTTTAGCAAGGCTCAGAACTTAAGCAGCATTTCACATTCAGACTACCTGGATTCAGATTCTTCTAGCACATTTCAGTATGATTTACAAGACCAGCACAGAAGTATTTAAGAGGCAGGAATGTGCTCTTGAGATGCTGACTGCATTTCTGGCAAGTTTACAGAGCACATGGGATTATTTTGAGTTTAGAAGAAGCAGTTGTCAGTCAGCAGGAAAATAATAAATTAGAGCAGCTCCTAGATTAGCATAACATATACTAATAATTTATAATTATTACAGCAATAAAATTCATTTCTGACTAATGCAAAACCCCTTTTTTCTTGCAAAATAAAAAAATTTAAAATAGGTTTTATTTGACCAAGAAACCATTCACCCAGAATATAAAGGGTAACAACTTGCTGTAACATATCTTTCCAAATGAACTGAACTGAGTTTAGTTTTTCTAAAAAAATAAAATGTTTTTAAAAAGTCAAAACCATTTAAAAATACAAAAACATTTAGAGCCCTCAAAAATTGTGTTTTGACTTTTTGGTGAAGAGTAGAGGCGAGAATGTAGGCAGGGAGGCAAGACAATTGAAATCATCTTTTGCAATAACACCTGAGAGATTTCAGCAAAGTAACCTACTTAAAAATTCATTTTGTCCCAACCATTTGGCAAAAAATACCTGTAAAGCACCTTTCTCTAAAACTAGATGTTCAGAGTTGAAAATAGCTAAAAAGTAGAAATTATTTTAGTCATTAAATACAAAGAAATTAACTACCAGTCTCAAAAGTCTCAAGACTCTTCACCAAAACTTACATAAAACCATATGAACAACTCTATTCAAAAGTACTAAGAATAGTCAAATAAATATATTTCCAACCTTGTCAGTGATTAGCAAGACTAGTTTTAGCTTAATTTTCATAAATACATCAAATCCCAACCCATATGAGCAAGATAGATAATAACAGGAATAATACCTCAGCATATTATGGATAATTTCCTTGCAAACTTAGGAAGAAAATAAATGGAAAAGAGCATACATTACAATTGGAAAAATAAAAAAGAAGAAATCTGCCAAATACCTTGAAAATCACAAAGCAATTTCAGAAACAAGTTTTGCATCATTTGTGAAGCACATCCATTTCCACTGAATTTTTCCTAAAATTGTACAATTGTAGAAACATAATTTGCATTTCCATTCTACTTATATTGTTATAGGAAATGTTTTCAATAATTATATAATTGCACATTCTAATGACCAGAAAATTGTTGGCAAAGAAAGTGATCACTTTATGCTCACTGAGAGCCTTATTTATGCATAATGACAGCTAAAATAAATAGAAATTGCATATAAAATTTTGACTACAGCATTAGGCTCTCAGCAGTCCCTTCAGGATGACAAACCTTAAGTGTTTATTTAACATTAAGACTGTAGGAATGCTCTTGCCTAATCAAAATACATTTTCTCACAGAAATTATAAACCAAAATTTGTTTTTAACTGGGAAGGGGAGAGATGGAGAGTAAAAAATCTCAGTTGCTATGCACCTCAATAGCATTTTGTTGCTATTCTCTCTGTGAGAGCAATACCTCGTGTCACCACAACAGCTAAAAGAGATTTAATTAATTTTTTTATATATAAGAAAACATACCTGTAGGGGAAAAATTAGAAGGAGGACTTAACAAAAACTGATCAGTTTTCAAAGCAGTTTCACTTAATGGATAGTGAAATTGGAAGAAAAGAAGACACTCAGAGGAGACTTCTCTGGACATACTTATGATCCTCTGCTGAATACAAGGACTTCTCCACACTTTGTATTAGCCTATAGCTTCCTGGATTTTATTGAGAGAAGAAGACAGAAGGTCTTCTTCCCAAAGCTGTGCAAGAGCTGTTGTTGTTTTTCATATAGGACCAGGCTTCATTTTTACTGTTACCTTAATGTGTCCAAAAACATTTTCAAAGTGCATCTAACCTTACACTAAGTTAGTCATTCCATTGATGAAGTAAATCCTCTTCATATTTAAGCTGTTTTAGTTTTCTTATTATAAATATAAAATATATATTAAAAAGCCACATACATATGCACATATCATATGTTTACACACGTATATATTTCTATAAACTCACATACATAAAGTTCCCAAACTTTTTCCCAAACTGTAACTGGACTCCCTTGTCTTTTGTGAGCAGAGTAAGACCAAGAGAATCTAAAAATCCATGGTTTCTAAATTAGACTGTACAAAAGAACTGTATTTGAAAAAGTCTAATTTTATTCAGAATGACTCAACATGAAAAATTTTTTTGGGTATTCTTAATACATCAAACTGCCAAAAAGCTAAATCAAACAAAAATGTTGATCAAGCATAAACACAGAGTATGGTGAATGCATGAAAGAAGAAAACATGCAACACTTTTGGTGGAAATCAACTGCCAAGCAAAACCCCAAATCCTCTTGATGAGATCTGAGTGTTTCTTTTACACTAAAATGACTAATTTGATACCTGTTTTTTTCTTATTTTGCTTGCTACCCCATTATACCCACTACTGGTAAAACAAACAGGACATTTTAGCTTTAATCTTCTTACTACATAACCCAAATAACTTCAGTCATGTTTGCATTAATGCTGCATTAATCATGTTGTTGCGTATTAATGAGTTTTCGGGCTATGCTAATTACTGTCATAGATTCTGCAGCAGCCCATTAAATATACAAATTACAGAATTAAAGAGCCAGAGCTCTTCATGATTAATCTTTAAATGGAGAAAAACTAATGATGTCTGTACAAAGTTTCCCTCCACTTTTGGCTGACTGAGCCCAATGAACAATCAATTAGGTTATTTGAAGAATAAGAATATTGCTCATACTAAAAGATATGTTATGCTGTTATTCTATGCAGAAGACACACATTTGTAAGTCTCCATCAAATGCATTTCTGTAACATGTTCCAGGCTTTAAGGTCTCCCAAAGTGTTGCGTGGGGAAAAAACTTATGGATACTCCAATTCATTACTCCATACTCATAGGAATCTGCTGGTTCCATATGAATACAGTAAATCAATCTTCTCCTTTTAGCAAGGACACAAGTCCTGCTACTCCCCAGTAGAAAAGATTTACAGCAAACCTTGGTGAAAAGAAAGCCAAGATAAGTTTAAAGTCATTTGATAAGATTTGATGTATTAGTAGCACTTTATCCCCTCACTAACAGAGTGATGCTTTGTCAGGAATAGTGCAATACCTAGTGGTTAAATCAAGAGATTCAGAATTAGGAGACCTTGGGTCTGTACTCAGCCAATGACTGGGGCATGTCACCTGAGAGCCATCACTTAAAACACCTTCCTTCCATATTCCTCCTTCCTGAAGAATGGTGGCCAATATAGCTTGTGTAAGGTTCTATAATGCTTGAAAAATTCATTACTGTTTTGTCCTCCACATCCTAACACACGGATAAAATCAGCAAAATGCCCACATGTACTTCAGAAAAGTTACCTAGAGACCAGGTATTTACTGACATTTGAGAGACATTAATACTTCCAAAGGAGGGAATTAGTTCAGCTTCCTCCAAACACTGCACACTATGCAGAACATCACAAGACTTCCCTAAAGAGTAAATTCTCAGTCTGTAGTAATATTATGCTGCACATCAGTAGGTGCAGTCCAGAATTAACTGGCTTTTCCAGGCCTGTCCTATCACTTCTTTATACCATGAAAAAATAAATAAACTCTACTTTATACATCAAAGGATTTGTATTTATACAAAGTAATTCTTTATGAAAAAACAAATCTGCTCAGGGCAATATTGATCATGGTATGAGAATACTTTCATATGAATTGAAAAAGACTGGTTTACTACAATTAGTGAACAAAGAAGAGGATGTAATACAAACATTTGAGATTGCTTAGGAAAGGTAGTTAGGGAGCAGAGAAGCTGTCCAACACACACTCAACACATAAACAAGACCATTTAAGGGAAGTAAAAAGAGCACTTAAGGGAAGTAAAAAGAAAATTTAAAGAAAACGTGGCTTTTCACAGGTATTTTACAACTTTCTCAGTGAAAATAGAAACATAATTCAAACTTCAAAATATTGGCACATGTTATCTAAGAATTTGGCAAGACCCAAAAGCAACTGGTTAGTCTGCCTACCTAGATTTATCTAAACAAAAAAATGAAGGCCTAAGAAAAACATATGAGAGATCAGGGTGAAACCAAATAGGAGGATGCAGGTGATGCCATTATCTGTGAGCATCCTCTGTCATTAGAGTCAACAGCCAGCTCTTTACACAGTCTTTTAAGCAATACTATCATTAAAGAAATTAGTGACCTGCCTCTAATTCATTTATTAAGCCAGTCTATGAACAGAATTCTCAACTGTTTTCCACTATGTACATTGGGAAAGCATACAATGAGCATGCTATCCAACCAGCATCACCTGCTCATAGCTACCAGGGTAGAAATAAAACTCTAATTTTGAAACTCACAGAATCAAATGCTGCTTGGTGTGAGGATCAGCTGCAAGTTTGTTCCTGTGTTGCTCAATATTGAAGTGAAATATGAACAAAGAGGAAACATCAGTCCAAATTTAATTTAATGCTTTCTTTGATGTTGAAGGCCACCAAGCAAAATCTGAGAAAATTTTACTCAAACATGACCTCTCTCAAACATTTTAAATTATTTATCTTTATTTATTCATTTTTTGAAGCCTAGAAAAGCTCAAAAGACTCCAATTTTGTTAGAAGAGGAAGAACATAGTTTCTAGGAATAAGAATCCTTTATGAGCAATTTCATTAATTCAAAGGTTGATATTTAAAGAACGGAAACAGAGGAAAGCATTCATCTTCATTTTAACATAAATTCTTTAGAGAAAGAACTGTATTCTCTTACCCATATGTGAATTAGTGCATAAAAAAGGTCATCTTATGCAACAAGGGTAAGGTGGGAGAGGCTTCTAGGTGTTAATGCAATGCAAATCATAATTACTAGAAATATGATGACAAGAAGAATCACTTCAAAGATTTACAACAGTGCAATCTATAAAAGGTCAACATCACAGTGATATCAGAAATGAGCTGGAGGTCAGTAGTTGTAAATAGCACTTCAATTATAAGCCTTTAGTTAGTATTTCCAGCAGTAGTACAAATGTAACACTGCACAGATAGTAACTTAACTGATCAAGGGAAAAGAGTTAGATTACAACTGAGTAAAATGTAAATACATCAAAATTAAAGTCAGTGTAATGATCTGAAACACAGCAAATGCAGACAACCATGCACTAGCCAAGGCAGAATCCATCACAGCATCTCAGAGGCTGAAAGCACAATAACGTGGAAATCCTGCAGCAAGAGAGGAGCATTATTGATTAGACAGTGTACATAAGGAACAGAATAATAACTAAAATAAGCTGAGGAGTGTCTGATGGAATACTAGCAGACAAAAATGGAAATGTATCAAGGAGGGGAAAAAAACCCAGAAAAACTTACAGACAGAAATACAACACCACAGAGCAAACACTCAGCAAAAAGTATAGATTAAAGTTACAAACTCAGCAACACATGCTACTCATGGTAGAACTGAGAATAAAAAAGCTACCAACATATTCAAGTTAATGTAGCAATTTAAGGTAGAGCAGCAAACTGCAACAAAACTGCCAATTTAAGAATTAACTGAAAGGAATATGTAATATTTTCATCTAGTTGTATTTGCAGCAGTATTTCCCTTGAGTATTCTTTACACAATACCCTTTTCCAGAGGAAACCTAGAAGTGGTTTTATTTGTAGGGACTAAGCTCAGAAAAGGATTTCAATGGAATGATCAGGTGCAAGCTTTATGTATGGATATATAGGTAGCTGTGAGGGTTCTCTCATTGCCTTCTAAGCTATTTACCATCTAATGGAACTACACCTTGAGCGTGCAGCAAGTCCTGCTTTGGAAGTGTTAATAATATTGCATTACATTTTGTTCTGTTACTCCTCTGCCTCTGTACCCAGGAACTGCACACCCTATGAATTAAGTGTTTTATGGGGTTTGGCATGAAATGTTCACTGAAAACATAACCAAACACTTTGTAGCAATTATGTAGAATATTTTACTTAAAATATGATCCAGAGCTACCAAACTGCTGTCTGCAGTGCCTCAGTTTCAGTGAAAGCACAGCCCTTACAGATCAGGACAGAACAAAAATAGGAAAGTTTACCTCAACCTCTCCTGTGCTGAACATGTAGATGATGGCATTTTTCACTTTAGGGTTCAGATACTAGGTGAAGTCTGTTTATTCAAAACGTAGTCCTGGAACATGAGAACAAAGTACATCTGCTCCTTTTTAGTGTAAACTCCCTTTCATTCTAGTGTTATGGCTTTGCCTAGATTACTAGTCTCTATCAAGAGTTAATTATGTCCTTAATATGAATTTCAGAATAGACCAGAGTCTGTATCTACTTAACCAGGAAAAAAAATCTACTGACTTCAGTGAAAAATCTACCTGAGTCAGAGTTTATTTTACATTTGCTTTGAATTGTTTAAATTCATGAGAGGAATGAAAAATAAATTCTAAACCAGAAGACTGCTAAAATATAATCTACACAAAAAATAGGAGATGCAAGTTGGAAAGTTGTTACCAAATTCAAGTCTCAAAAGCAGGAAATTCTGCTGAAGAATGGTAATATGCAGGATATGCAAGGGAAGCTGCAGCTGAAGGACGTGAGAAAAGAAAAAGTCAAAGGTATGAAATTTACCTTTCCTTTCACGGAACATTTCTTGTGGACCATTTAAGTTAGTACCACTTTGTGAAGTGTCATTTCATAGCTGATTTTGTAGTATTTGTAGTTGTACTTTGAACTGGGTTTAGGTTATTATTCTTATCTTTGCCTTGAATGGTTTATGTCTATTTCATGACCTGGCTACGATTTGCAATTTGTACTAACACAGTTCTGCTCACCTCCAGTCCACTTCCACCCTTACCTTGGTCCAAATATTTGTGCAATTTTTTGCCCCTCTGCTCTACCCATCTCCTCTCTTCTTCGACCTTATCTACCCTACTTTCTGCCCATTTCTGCCCTTCTGCTATATTTTCTGTCCTTCCCTTTTGCACTGTTTTTTTCTCCTTCTTCCCCATTCACCTCCCCCTATCTTTTCTGCTGTTCTGTCTATCCAGCTCTATCCGCCTTTCTTAGACCTTCTCCATCCTTCCCTGACCTCCTCCATTATTTGTAATCCTGAAAGATAGCCTTGGCCCTGCTGTCTTTAAATGATCATGTCAAGGCAAGAAAGCCAACAGGATAAAGCCAACATATGGGTCTGTTAACTGCAAAAGTTAACTACTATGCACTATCTAGAATATAAACAGAGGCAAGTGCTGCATTGAGAAGCTAAGAAATCTAGTAATTTTCTGATAGAAACTACTTTAGCATATGTGTGATCTCTGCTTACTCTCCCTACATTTCTTGTGCACAGAAGGAAGATTTTGTCATTGATACAGTACTCACAATCCCTGGACTGGATTTGAAAATAGAACTGGGGAGGGGGGGGAAGGGAGGGAGAGAGGAAGGAAGGGAGGGAAGAGCCACCTGTAAGTAGTTCTGCAGCATTGGCTGCTGTTACCATTTCCTTTTCACTTGTTGGAAAGCCATGGCCCAATATACAGCCCCAGTAATTGAACGGGGATTTTATGTTATTCATCATATGTTAAGATCATATTCACCAAATTCACCAACATCCTCTACTCTGCCAAGCTTCTATACAGAGTGTGCCATAGAAAACATGACCCAGTGCAGTAAGCCAGCTGTGGAGGTTGTGTCACCAATTTGTAGTCTGGCGTATTCCCAAGAACCAAACCCCTGCACTCACAGTAAGCATTAAACACATACAGAAGCATGAAACAGAACTAGCATGGCAATGAAATCACATTTATCTTCAGCTAAATATTCACACAGTATGAAATATTTCAGAGTGATAAATACAACCCAAACCCACCCTCTGCCCTGGTTTTTAAGAAAGCACTGTGGTGGTATGCAGTGGGCATGGAAAAATTCCCGTGCTGCATCCAGCAACCCAGCTAATACGGTCACACACACTGCAGAAGATAGATATAACCAGGTACTCTGTCCTGTGTGCAGTCACCAACCTGGAAAAGCAGGGTGGTACACAAAAATGCTGGCAGTAATGGAACACAGAGGTAACACCCTCCTCCTACCCAGGTGGTGGAGACGCTCCGCAGAGGAGGATTAGAACTGAGATTTTCACCATATGTCCAGATGCAAGTAAGAGCCAATTGGTTTGGTGTTTCAGTGCTTTTCCCTGTATGGTAAGGAGTTCATGATTTTCTCATGGCTATAATCAATACTCAAAGGAAATTAGGTTTATTACTAAATACTGAACTACACCTGTTGGTACATACCAGAAGGCAGACTACTGTCAACTTTTTTCCTAATACAAAATAGACATGTAAAGATTTAACATTCAACTGATTTTATTAATCTAAATAAAAGGAGATAAGGCCAATACTGAAAATCCTTTCTTTTAATTTCTTCACATAGCATGATGTCATTTAACCTCCATATATTATGATATTTTCAGGCAGGTATTGATTGAGTCTGTGTCATCTTTTCAGAATTTTTAATTCCTTAAGGGATTCTTGAATTAAAGACCTCTTTGCTATAGACTGCCTTTGAGTTGACTTTTACATTATTACTGAAAACTTGAGTAATTACAGAATCTATGACTAATTCAGAATTATGGCAATAAGGAAATTTCTCCTCTTCTACAAAACTCACTGATAATTCTTATTTCTTTCTTTCCCTTTTTTCTCAAAATATAAGGCTTACTGCAACAGAAAAAAATCATTATTGATTACAACACTGTAATAGATTAAATAAAAAAGTGGCTGATTGGACATATAACATTATTAGGAAGTATGAGAATTTATATTGTTTTGTTTCCAGTGTGATCACTTTGCCACTTGCAATGTCTCACAGGAAGACACACATAAAAGAAAAGGAGCAATCTTTTCTCATGTGCTGTAAAAAGCCACCTTTTTTCCTGTCCCTTGTGTTGCCTGAGGATTCAGATGACACCAGCTTGATTAACTCACTGATTATTTTAAAGTTTTGCTTGTGATCCTAGAGCAGTGTAAGGGACATGGGAAAAAAAAATGTCATCCTTAACAATGCAAAATCCTTGATTTATAGATGCTCTTAAAAGCACTAAATAAAAAGAATAGTTAAAAGGCTGAATTCTGCAACTGCAGTAGCAAGGAATGCCTAGCACAGAATGGCACAGCCACAGAGGAGGCAAAGGCTCCCAAAGAGCATGTGTGCCTCAGCTGTGTCAGAGCAGGGCTTACACCAACAGGACCTCAGGTAACCCACACCCCAAACTGCTGGGAAAGGCTGCAGTGGATTGGCAAGGCTGCAGCCTTACAGCCAGCTCAGCCCTGTCCCACAGTGAGAGATCTGGGGAGAGGCTGCCTGAGAGCTGTTAATGCATTTCCTCCCAAAACATGCAGTAGTAATCCCGAGGCTCTCAGGGGTAGGATGATTTCAGGAGAACTGGGCATTTCCATCTTAAAGCAGCCTTGAGCCTGGCCATTTCTCAGGCTGGCTGTGGCTGGTGGTCACTTTGCAATTCTGCAGGAGTACTGTGCTGTCCTGATTTCCACCTCTGACATTTCCCTGGCCCTTTCCCACCTATGTGAAAGGCAGAAGGTCTGGCAAAAAACCAATTATGCAGTCTTTGCTTCACCCAGGATTCCCATTCAACTCATTATTCCCCTTAGTGCACACAGTTCAGTAGCATAACAAAGTTTACACAAGAAAACTCAATTTTTTTTTTAATTAATGATGCTAACATGACAATTTAACATGAATTTGGAATAAGCAGCTTGAATTGGCATATTTCAATCACTGAACTGGAACCATTTGGAAGAGAAAGAATATAAATCAAATGAAAGAAATATTAAAGAATACTAAAGGAGGAAATTAATAGGAGAAACAACTAATTTTGAAAGCTGCAGTGCAGAGGCAGTGCTTTTATAACAAACTTAATATTTTTAAAATAATGAACAAAACCTTCAAAAAATAATAATTAGATGTAGAAATCTTTTGTAAAGGAACTCACTCTGAGCAGGGCCAAAACTTCTGTGGAATGGATTACTTTCATCCCAAGGCAAAACTCTCTCTTCCTTCTAGAAGTCTTCTCAGTGGCAGACATCCTCAAAAAGACATTGCTCACACCCTCCTTGAATCTTCCCAACAAAGTTTCACCCTGGTTCTACAATTCACTTCATAACTTGTTTCTGGATAAAAAAATATTATCTGGGATGGTTGCACCTCTCAGTCCAGCCTTCGTTTTGTTCATCCATTATGAGGGCAGATAGGAGCAAAGACTGTAATTCGTGTAAATAGATTCCCCCTCCTCCCTCCCTGTCTCTGTAGCAAGTCACTGAACAACTTGAAAATGCATAAAATAAAATCCCCTAAGGGCTAAAACTCCACTACACCAAAATTCCCATTATTTACTACAGAAGAGAATGCATTCTGTTTGTGATAACCCATCTACCGGTGAAGTTTTGTTTTTAGTAAATCAAGAAACTTTTAAAGTAAACCAGAATAAAAGAGCATTATTAATCACGAAGCTTGAAAACAAAAATGAAGGAAAGACAAAAACTCTATCCTAAAATTTGATACTATTTATTATTGAACTTTTTTTTCCTTTACTCAGGAGAATACCTGAGGATATATTCCACTCCAAGTATCAGTTTTTATAACTCTAACCAACGTAGAATAACACTAATTAAAATTTAGGCATATAAGCATGATCAGAACAAATAACTTAAAGCAGACAGGCTTAGATATAATGTATCAGGCAAAAACAGATTATTTCTTCTTTTTTTCTTTTTTTTCCTCCTTGAGGTAGATAGCATGTTCTTTTCTGAACTCTGTATAGCACCAAAGAATGCCATCAGTACAATAACCATGACTCTGACAATTAAAGAATAGAACAGCAAGATATTTTTGTAGTTCACCATCTTGTTCAGCATTGGAAAATATTATGTGCTGCTTTCTTGACTAACATTGCATAGATTTCATAGGAGGAAAAGCAGAGGAAAAGTCTGTTATCCTAGTAAATAACACACCCAAAGCACTCTGTAAGAATATGGCCAACAAAATAAAAATCTCTTTTGCAATAACTATAATAAGTACATTATCATTTGCAGAAAGCACTGGAAGACTTTTGAATCATATGATGGCTTGGGTTGGAAGGGACCTTTTAAGGTCACCTTGTCAAACCCTGCCTGCAATGAACATCTTCAACTAGATCTGGTTGCTCAAAGCCACATCCAAACTGACCCTCAATGTTCCCAGGGATAAGGAAACCACAGCATCTCTGGGCAATCTGTGCCAGTTTTTCACCAGCCTCATTGTAAACAACTTCCTTAAAAATAGTCTAAATCTACGCTGTTTTAGTTAAAAAACATTACCATTGTCCTACATAGACCAGTAGGAAAAGTGGAGCTGCATAGCAGAAAATGCAGGAATCTTGAGTTAGTGCAGCCAACACACTTTTCAGGCAATAGCCTTGTTTTATAAACTAAATCATAATCAGAGAGAGAGCAAATAATCATTTCTTAGCAAGATAAAGATAGGACTTTAATAGCAGCACATGTAACAGGTTAGTTTAATAAATAGGATGGTGCAAAACCATAGAGCACTATATAAGTAATGATCAATGTTTAAAATCAATGCTCTTGCAAATTGAAGCCAATGCAAAGGGGCTAACACCAGGGTAAGGTGATCCGGTTGATATATTTTGGATCTGCTGAAATAAATCCATTTATAGAAGCATTTGCAGGATGACTAAGTTAAAAGAGCACTGCAACAGTCAGGCCTGGCTAAGGGAACGCCTCTTCCTACTGTCAATATTTCAAACTGATAAAGAGCTGACCAAGTGCAATCAGCACCGTGATGAATAAAAGAAAGCTGGGGACCATTAACATTAATGGGACTTGCGTGACTAAATGCTCATATATTGTTCTGAAAATTTACCCGATGGACCAAAAGACCTTTTTTTCTTTGCTTATGCTTCCCCTTTTTCCTGCAGACTGTATATGATCAGTTTAAAAATATACTGCAACATAGTATAACCATCTAAAATAACTTCATATTATTAATATCCCATGAGTCAAAAAAAAACCCTACAGACCTCACTCTGGCTACCTGGAAAACTTGAGAAAATAAAAATTCCAGCTTTATGCACACAGATAAAATGGGATGATCTAATATCTTCGGGCAGAGTGCCTTATCCTTGGGGCACAATGACAAAGACTCTGGCACCTGCCATCTACAATGCATATTAGAGAATGCTGAATGATCTGGCACTCTGTGAATGCTGGTTGAACTTTTTTTGCAAGACAGAAATTCAGACTAGCAAGTATAGCCCTAAGATTGCACAGATCCAGGATATGACTTGTTTCAATATTTTTAATTTGAAACATGGCAATCTGTTTTTTTCATCATCAATGTTAAATACCAATCATATAACTAGTGCTGTACCACAAGCAGGTGACATCTTTCATCTCAACCCCCCTCCTGAAATGTGCAGAACACCATGTAGTAAAATGGGGGACCAAGGGAGCACCTAATGGGGTTAGGGTTGTTTAGATGAACATGCTGTTTCATATTGGTATATATCTATAGCATAACTGGGCAGAATGAAGCAGCATTTTGTTCATTTATAGCTATTTAATTTTAAAAAGTTTTCTAAAATAATCTGATATGAGATTTACAGCTCTGTGAAACACGAAGTGTGAAGTCATTGCTATATAAGAAATATTTAAAGCTTTCATATTATCTTTTAGCTTTGGCAGAGTACTTCTTTAGAAGGTGAAGCAGCATAGAGAGATGATGTTGAGCAGGACAAAAAATTCTCCTGATATGTAGAGACTTCTTTCTGGCAGGTTCCACAGGAAAAAGAAACAAAGAACCTTAGTAGCAGCACAAAAGACAAGTAAATGTCCTTTATGACTTCAAGGTTTATCACAGTACCACAGAATTTAACTTTCTTTTCCACAGAGGAGAAAAAAATCCCCAAAATTTTACCCAACATAAAATTAGCTGTCCCACTATTGAGTCATTTTTATTTTTAGCTCTCAGCCATGCTAGCAGACAGGGATTATATTTATTTTATTACATTCTTTTAAAATCAAATGCTCTGTTGGAGTATGCTGCTACTAATTTAGAGATAAAAGATATACACATGTATATCTGTCACTCCACTGTGAACACCAGTAGTCCTAAACAGGATCATGATACACTTAAGGTAAAATTTTCAAGCCTGCTATCAGTCCCAATCTTCACTCACCATCTTATTTAGCCTTTCACCAACAGATTGAAGAGAACAGTTGATGTGACTGAACAACAATGCTGGAATAAACCAACTGTAGTACTGCCTGCTTCCACCATTAAAACTAGTAGTAATATGAAAAAATATTTAAATATAGAATGCTGACAGAAGAATTTTGAAATTATAAGCAAAGAATTGTTTCTAAAAACAAAATAGAGCAAGTAGGAAAGAATAAAGTGCTTTGTCAATACACAAACCAGGACAAATATTTAAAAATAACAATTTTACGGGATTTACAGATAATGAAATCACAAAATGTGGTGACTGGGAAGAACATTGCTGTGCTTAATTATCAGTTCTACTGTATCATCAACTTCTTTGTGAGCAGAGTTCAAAACACCAATTTCCAGCTGTTTCAGCACAGGCTGGCAGAGGCTGCAGCTTGCAAGAGCCTGCCTCCTCCCACCTGTGACCAGCAAGGAGACTGGGCCATTGCTTCTCAGGAATGCACCTGGGCACAATTCTCACCTTCATGAGCTCAAGCAAGAACAAGTTTTTTAGCTTACACATCAAAAATAAAAAATGAGGGGGGAAAAAAGGGGAAAATAAGAAAAAATGGAGAATGCAGCAGTTTTATTTACACTCTCTGCCACAAGCACATCATCCCATTTGCTCTGCTCACTACACAGACTCTCCATAGAATATTAGGTCAAATGTAAGGTCCCAATATTAATCTTCATGGCCATCCATGGAAGTGGTTCAAGATATCTCAAGAGTGCCCTTTTCATTATGTTGGTGACCTCTCTGAACAACTGCTGTTAGTTTCAAGGCTCACCAGAGCAAGACTGAACTGCCTCTGCAAGAAGGATAGAGGCCCTGGAACTCGTTAGAGGAACAGATCAAAAATTACCACAAATTTCACATATTTCTGAAGATAGTTTGAACCCAGACCTAGTCAGGCTTTCCCAAGCCATACATTAAAACAAAAGAGAGGATACAAAAAAAAAGTAAACCCGTCTAAAGAAGAATGTTAAGCAAGAGGTAAAAAAGAAGGGCATAGATGAGGAATGAAGAAGATAAAAAAAGAGAAAAAGTTAGCTGTGTATGTTTTGGAAGATACTCAGGTACCACTTGCAAACTATGATTAAGGTACAATATCTCAATTATTTTTTACCTAACACATTGACATGAATATTGGTTAAAAATTTTCATTAAATGTGCATATTGCTTTCCAAAAAAAGAAAATAAAGAATTTCCATTTCTGAAGAAAGACTGTTTTCCATCTACAAAAAGAAGAATAGAAGTTTGTGACTCCGAATTCACAGTGTAAGGCAGAACTAAATAAACAACCAATGAACTAAATCTTCCTCCCAGAAATGTTCAATAGGGGTAGCAAATGAAAAAAAAAAAACAAACTTAAATTCCAGACTTTTCCAAGTAAAACTATTCCAAAAGGACTATCAACTTGATACTAAAAAAAATAAATAAATTCAGGTTGCTGACCTAAACTTAGTTATAACTTGAAAAATTGCATGGGTTGTATAAAACAAGCTATTTCCAAGTTCTGAGGAAGATTTTCGAAGTCAAATCTTTTGGATTTCCAATCTTTTTAACTTTGGATGCAATATCTTTATAGAATTCTAAATTCAGCATATTTGAAAACCAAATAACTGTAGTAATATCTAATATAGTTAAGGCCAGTCTAGATAGCAATAGTTAGTGATTACCAGATCAAAGGCCTTACTTAAATCAATAAAGATAGCTCCTGTACATTGATTACCATCCAACACTATAAAAATATAATTGCTTACCTTGAGAGGAGCAGTGCAAATGAAATGAAAAGGTCATAATAGGTCAATAATTATTTAAATTAAACTTACATCTTCCTTCATCTGATGGACCAACTCTAGCACGCACCGAAATGGTGGTGATTTACCAGTTTAAATAGACATATTAACATGTCAGCAAAGGGCTTAGCAGTAATTGGGTCAGCAATTTTAAGCAGTCAAGGTTCCAGGTTGTCAGCTTCTCCATTTATGCTCCCAATTAATCTTAAGGCATTATAGATCTTAAGTCAGTAAGCACAGATCTAACTACTTTAGATCAAATCTCATTTTGGGTATATACAGAGATAGATTACAGTTACTTTTTGTGATCTTTCTACAACAAATATCAGTATACAATTCTCTAGAATAGCTTTTAATTTAAAAAAAATGCAACAATTTGCTATCAAGATTGTGAATTCTCTAGTAATTTATTTTATGACACTTCTGTCACTATATTAAAGAGTCCTTAGATCAGAACAGTACTACTTGGCAAGTTGTGTTTTCATTCAATTGGTTATGCTAAAAGTTGCTTTCTGGATTCTCAGTTGTTATAGTGCACAATAACTTTGATGTTGCTCTGTCAATATAATTGTCGATGGACAATTCTGGGTTTTTTAATTTGTTTCTAAAAGTAAGAAAAAGGAATCTTTTCTAACCATATTTTCTTCATACCAACTGCTTTTTCACAATTACTTGAAAGAATTAATTGACATCACTTTCGTAATTTAAAAAAAAGGTTGTAAGATTTTTTTTTCCTTCTTTCTATGGATCAGACATATGAATTTTTTAGAGGGTGGGTAACCCAAAGTAAAAGAAAAATGGAAAAGTCTAAATTCATCAATGTCAGGAAACTGCTCTTTGCAAGATGCTTATCTAGAGGATGACAATAAAAATTCTCAAAGAAAAATTACGTTTGCGTGGAGACTTTGCATCTTAGAAATTTAGGGACTAAAAAGACTCTTCCACGAAATTCATCCTGCACACCAAATCCTGATGTTCACTAAACCATCAGGAATAGTAGAAAGGATGGGAAAGAGTCTTTTGCTTGTCCTCTTAATTTTCTGCCACTTTGTAACAGGCAATATTAAAAAAAAAAAAAAGACAACATTTTGAAGAACACGAAGAACAGAGAAGGAAGACAACCAAGGAGATTTACAGTGGTAAAACCAGGAGGGAAAAATAAAGAGTGGAAGAGGGAGAAGCAAGAAACAAATCATGGTTAGTGCAAAAACCATGGGAAAATAATTGAAAAGCAAAACAAACCAAAAAAAGGGAGGGAAGAGTAAATAGAAATAGAGGAGAGTCTGTTAAGACCACTAATAAGACCTCTCCTTATAAATCCAATTGCAATACCTGTTGTAGTAAAGACAATGTATTAGAAAAGCATTCACTCTATCCTTCACATACAGATGTGCATCTAGTCCTGCAATCACCCTAACAGTCCAGATCAGAGATTTTACAAACATAAAAGATTTCTTCCCACTGACATCTGTATTTATCAGCAATGTTCCAAATGATGGATACGTGTAGGACTCTCCTATCACACTGGAATATTTTTAATTTCTATTCAGAATAACTATTTAGGCCACATTACATAGATAAAAGTAAACACTCCAAAATTAGGTAATGCAAAACCAAAACTGTCTGCAAGAAATTAATGCATACCAAAATAGAGGATGAGTAATGATATAGTCTACAATTATACAAACACACATTTCCCATAAGATATCTGCCTCAAGGATTTTATGATGTTCAGTAACTAAAACTGAATTCATGTAGCAAATCAGGATTTTGTGCACAGAAGCCTGTCTTTGTTGATGTAGTGCTCTGTGGATGTTTAATGAAAGAGGAAGGGGAGTATGAAAAGTGAACGGACAGTTTCACAGCTAGCACAGTACAATGTCACTCTGGAGAAATCTGTCCCCACCTCTGCCATGAAGCTCTTATGCAATGTGAGGTAAACCACTTAAGTCAAACTTTTCAGAGTTATTCGCTTCTTATGCACTCTTCATTTTCCTGAGTGCTTGCATTCAAACACCCCATGGAGATCTGTAGAAGTGTTAAGTGCTCCTAATTGAAAAGGGGTTGATGAAAACACTACTTAAAACATATGAACTAATGTGTATACTCAGGTCCTACATATGTAAAACTCAAAAACAGCATTAATTCCTCTTTTTTTTTCTTTTTTTTTTTACACCAAGTCCCTATTCATAAAACAAAACTGGTTATGTAAGTTTTGTAAAAATGTATATATCAATGATTACAAAGTACTCTGGTACTCCAGTGAAAATAGCACAGGAAAAAAATTAAATCTGCATACACTTAAGAATAGACATGTACAGTAAAACAGACAGAAAGCCGTATACAAAACAGAGAAAGGATTTTCAAAAGGCAATAGCTGGTCCATACCATACATAGAACCTGTGGAAAGACAGTTTCTAATCAACTGGTTATATGCCATTATAACATATAAATACAGCACAGCTGAATGAAGTTCGTGCCACTTATTTAACTCAATTTCTTAAGCTCTAGGTGCTTAATTTTGCAAACTAATTTTTCCCATATGTACTAATGCAGACAGCTTTTTTTTCCCACCAAATTACCACAGTCTAATCCTGAATGATAGTTTTGCCATAATGGAATTATTCAGTCTATGATCTGATTGATTTTAGACCTTAAATACTGAATCTTAACACACGTAAATTTTTAATCCTTTAATTTCTCTATTCTGCCAGTAATTGATAAGGACAGTCGTACTTAGACAAGGTCTTAATTTAATCGCCCTGAAAATCAATTAGAAGGTGAAAAGCTTCCTTATATTATTATTATGAAAATTTCCTGATCAAATTCACAACGCAATCATAATCAATGCATGACACCTCACACACTTTAGTCAATACATAATTCAGTAGTTACATCTTCAACCTTTAAAAACAATATGGGAAAGAATTTGTATCTCAAAAGCAGAAATAATTTAAAGGCTCAGTATTAGTCAAACACAATGACTGAAGTCATTGGACTAAATAACCCATTATAATCTAAATAAGGGCCAGGCATGTACCAGAAAGCATTAATTTCACTTTAAGTATCTCTCCAGCTAATACAATGGTAATTGTCTCTTTCCTGCAACCTTGTTGAAGGAACTCTCCATAGAATCAGAAGGAAAATTTTGGCCTGCTGGTAAGTAGGAGAGGTGAATTAGTAAGCAACAACGGTAAAACACTTTCTTCACCCTCATCTTCACCAGCACAAAATCAAGGCTGATGCCAATTTAGGCTCACCATCAGTAAAGGGAGAATTTGCATGTGAGCTATTATAGGAGCTTGGTCTTTACAAATTGATGGACCTGATAATATCCACTTGAGGATGTTCCAAGAGCTTGTTGACACGGCTGTGAGGTCAGTCTCCACAATCTTTCAGAAACTATGGAGATCAAGGGAAATCCCAAAAGACTGGAGGAAGGCTAATGTCACTCCTATCTATGAGAAGGGCTTAAAGGATGATGCAGGAAATTACAGGCTCATTACTCTTACTTTAGTCCCTGGCAAAGTTATGGAATGAACCTTCCTGGGAGCTGCCACAAGTCAGATGAAGCCCAATTGGGAAAAGTCAGCATGAACTCACCAAGGGCAAATCGTGCATGACCAACTGGACTGAAGTCTGTGACAAAGTCACTTCCTCAGTGGATGTGGCACAAGCAGTGGACCTGCTCAATTTCACCATGGCTTTCTATAAATTCTTTCTATATGCTTTGCCACTGCCTGCTCCTAGAGAACCTGACACGTGCTGGTCCGGACAAGCAGTCAGTGGGGTGGGTGGGAACTGGCTGTCAGGCAGCACCCAGGGGAGGGCGGTAAATAGCTCCTTTTCAAACTGGCAACCTGTCACAAGAGGGGTCACTCAGAGACCAATACCGAGCCTAAAGCTGTTCAGTGTCTTCGTAAGTGATCTGGATGATGGGATCAAGTGTACCTTGATGAGATGTGATGATGACACCAAACTGAATTGGACACTTTGGAAGGGAGAGCCACCCTGCAGGAAGGCATGGATAGACTGAAAGAATGGGCTAATAAGAATCTTATAAAGTTCAGTGAAGACAAATATAACATTTTGCACCTGGGAAAACATAAACCAGGAATGTAGCACAGGCTGGCATCTACCCAGCTGGGGAGCAGTTCTGTGGAAAAGGATCTGGACATCTTGGGGACAAGCAGCTCAAGATGAGTGGAGAGTGTGCTGCTGCGACAAACAAAGCCAACAAGATGCTGGATTGCATCTACAAGGACATTTCCAGCAGAGATAAAGAAGTCATTAGTCCCCGCTACTCAGTGCTCGTCAGGTCACACCTGGAACACTGTGTTCAGTTTTTCAGTCCCTGCTGTGTGAAAAAGATGTGGACAGGCTGGAGAGAGACCAGAGAAGGGTGACAAAGATGATCAAAGGATTGGGTAGCCTGTCAAATAAGGAAATACTGAGAAAACTCAGCCTTGAGAAAAGAAGGATCAAGAGAGACCTTATCACCTTGTTCCAGTATTTAAAGAGTAGCTACAAGGAAAATGGAGAATCCCTTTTTACAAAGAGTCTTTTACCTGGAAAAGACAAGGAGTAATGGGTACAAGTTACTCCTGGGGAGAATCCAACTGGACACGAGATGAACAATTTCACAATGAGCCAGCCATTTGAATAATGTTTCCAAGAAGTGGTAGGTTCCCTAGCTCTGAACACTTAAGGTTCAGCTGTAATCTAGGCCATCAGCTTCAGCTGATGCTTCCAGATTCAGCTGGAAGCTAGGTCATCTTGTCTAGATTATGCTTTTGCCAAGAAAGGTTGGGCCAAATTATATTTTTCTTTTTGGCTATTATTTCTCATTAAATCCTTTTTTGAAAAAGTACTTTGGGTTATAAGTTTGTTATACCAGCACATGAGAATCTCACAAAAATCTTTAAAAGTACTGAAGTACTAGTATGGAACACCCACAATTGTTCTAGCAAACAAAAACTGTTAGAAACAGTCACTTTTCTTTCACATATCTCTGCATCATCAGGTATTTGAGTTTGAGAATTTCCAGAAGCATTCATACATTCGCTCCAAAAGGCGACAATCCATTGAACTACTCTTTTCTATGTTCAAACCTGCTACAAATTCTTTCTTTGATCTGTACAATTTGCTTTAACTGAAGTGAAATCAGTCTCCATTTAACACAGAGTACACGGATCTCTAGCATGCTAAGCTTTCAAAAGAGTCTTCATACCTTCCACTCTCTCCTTTATTTTTTAAATTAAATAAACACCATGCCTTTGTGTAGTTTCTATCTTATAGCTGTTTCATTTTGTTTGCTGTTTTCAGCAACTTTCATTTCCCTAAATCTCCCTCAACAAGTCCCTCCATTTTGCACCCTTTCTTAGCGGTGCACAAGCACAAAAGGAATCCCAGAAGATGTCACGCCTGAAGCAAAACAGCACTTCCATAACTCTTTCTTCTGCTAATTCTTAGGTTTGACACTTGCAGAGAGAATGCCTACCACATTCCAAAGCAGTGAATCATGTTCGCACAAAATTAGCAAAAGTCCAACTAGAGTTGTGACAAAAGGGAAGAACTGCTCTTTTAAAAAGTACAGTCATCTTGTGCGTTCAAGACAATCAAAAGATCCAATTCTGGTTTTTGCACAGACAGATAAAACCATGATCTAGTTCACAAAAGGGTCTTTCCACTGGCAGGTTGATGTAACAATGGGAAAGCTCCTGCTTTTACAACTTCCCTTGTACAACTCTACTGTGTTCTCTAAAAGTTACCATGCACAAGCAGAAAAAACTGGTTTTAACCATGCAGTGCAGAATGCACAACAGTGGCAAAAATCTACTTTGGCACTAAAGGCACAAAGATGCAGAAAAAAAACCCAACATACTGCCCTTGTAAGCCCAAAGCTCGTGCTGCATAGTTGATCTGTTAAAGTACAAGAGGTAAATATGAAAAATAATACACAAGGTGAGATTCTTTTTTCTTCTTCTTTTCTGTGGTGGCTACAATTGAAAAAAAAGAAAAAGGAAGAGAAAACAGCTACTTCATACTGACAGAAAGTATGTCTGTGCCTAAAAAACCAGTTCATCTTAGTGAAAATATTACCCCTGTAACACTGGCAAGGTCAGCATCAGCTTGGCTTATTTGTTGCCTAAGTCCCTGTTGTGCATGTTCAAAAATGTTTTAAGTTGTTTTGTTCATAAAACAGCAGAGTTCACTTTGTTGTGCCAGATCACTCCTTTTTCTCTATATGCAGCTCCTCTCTCCCTCCCTATCTTTAGGCTTCTTGGGATTCAAAAGGAAGAAAGAAAGGAATGTGTTTTTCAAGATGAAACTCTGAATTCATTTTAAGTACTAAGATAAAATTCTACCTAAAATCTCTGTGCAAACAGTTCTCAGGCAGAAAAAAGGATGGTTCCCTTTCTTACTGAAGCCAGCCACTTGATGGTGATATAGAAGATCTTTATCTTTCTTCCACAGAAGATGAAGATGTGGGTTCAAATCACTCTTTTGTGAAGACAAGAGGAGAAAATACAAGAAGCTGGCATAAAAATTAAAAGCATTTCTAAGGACAAGTTCTGTGGCAACAACCTAGACAGAAAGGACACAACAAAATGCAAGTTCTCCAAGAGCTTTTTAGTGTATGATTTAATATAAAACTCTGAAACATGATTGGCAATATTAAAGGTTCCCTGACAAAAAGTATGTTCTTCAAGTCCGCAAAAAAAATGTGCTCTCTTTCTTTCTCTCAGAGTATTCAAAAGCTTGGAGTAAGAATTTCTTTTGCAACAGTTTCTCCCTCAGAAAATCTTGTTTACTTTCTTCAGTTCAATGTAATGAAATAAAAAGGCTGATTCTTCAAAAGCTATGAAAGGAAAAAATGCCAGCAGAGTGACAAAGAATACATAAAGCCAAACTAAGCAAAAAGGTCGGATTTCTCTCCTCCTCTTCCTTTCTCTCCATCATTTTGGTATAAGACTGAAGCAAACAAATTTAACTGCATTTGCTGTAAAGTTGTGTCTATAGATTAGGGAATCCTTGCCATCAATCTGGAGAAATAGATGGACCACAGGTGGACTATAAAAGTGAGTGAAAAAACTGGCTAAACAGCAGGACTCAAAGGCTTGTGAAAAGTGGCACAAAGCCCAGTGGGCAGCATTTACAAGAAACTGGTACTGGGACCAATTCTGTTTAACATTTCCATTCATTAAAATGGATCCCAGGTGATGGGATGAAGTGCGCTGTCAAAAAGTTTGGAGGCAATTAAAAAAATAAAATTAAGAGCTGCAGTGGATACACTGCAACACAGAGAAACCTTAGCAGGCTGGAGAAATGGGCTGACAGAAACCTTGTGAAATCCAGCAGAGGCAAATGCAAGTCTTACAGTGCTGTTTTGGGTACGCTGGCATTAAAATAAAAAATAATAATTTTTTTTAATAAAGAAAAAAAAATAAAATACAAAACAAACAAACAAACAAACGAATACAAAAGGTACTTGCAGCCTGGAACAAATCCAGTTTGTTCCAGGCACCAAGACAATCAGGGGGCCAAATGACATTGAACAAGAGGCTGAGACAATAGGGTTTGTTTAGTCTTAAGCATGGAAGAATGGAGGCAATTACTGCCTTCTTCAATTACCTCCCCGAAGGATATAAAGATGAAGCCACACTTTTCTGGACCTCTACAGTGACAGATTAAGAGGCGATGGACATGAGTTCATATGCAGAACATTTTGTATAGATATAAGGGAGAAAAATAAACCAAAAGACAGGTCAAACTGGAAACTGGAACAATATTTGGAAACACACTTAGCTACATATGGAGAAAAGAAGCAGACAAAGCCCTAAACAGGTCTAGCTGGACTCAATATGAGCAGGAAGACTAGATTATTTCTCTTCAACACTCAATTATTACCTTATTCTGAATTAGTGATTAAAATTAATTTCTAACGATCTCAAATCATTAGTTGTATGAAAAAATGCTAGATAATACCTAAAGAAGAAAAATAAAATAGAAGCAAAACTTGTTCAACTCATGTAACCTTCCCTCTACAAAGATAATTGTCAATCAGGAAAAAAAAGGCATCTCATTCCTACTAAAAGTTATTTGGTGAAATGAACATCTTTCCCAGTTTCATTGGGTTAGTCTGACTTTATAATAGGATATATGTTTGGAAAACATTCTTAGAGGTCACAGAAACAATCCACTTACTCCAAAGCAGAATCAATTTTAGCCAGGTTATTCCTGACAAATGTTCATCCAACTGTTCTTTAAAATCTGCAGTGTCAGGCTTTCATTTCTTTCTCACAACAATGAATTCTTTTGCTCAGCTAGCTTGAATCTTTTAGGAAAAAAAAAAAGACAATCTACCTTGCTGTATTTTAAGCTTATTATGAGTGCATTGCTGCTTTACTCACAGTAAACACAAAAAGTTCATTCTCTTCTTTTAAACTACGCATTTTTATATATTTTAACACCATTATCATTTCTCCTTTTAGTCTTCATTATTCTAAACTACACCATTTTCTTTGACCTCTCCTCTTACATTGTTTTAGAATGTCTAATCCTGTTCCATTTTCTTGGTATTCAGTCATAATGCATCCCGTAAAGTTCTGTTGGGATGCTGGGAAAAGGTCTGTTTATTTGGCTCCACAAACTAATGAAAATATCTGCCCCTTTGACTAAGTATCAAACGTTTGCTCAAGATCCCATGGAGTGGAATTTGTTTTACATTACTGCAAAGAGAGTTCACTGTGATGAAGAGCTATGGGGAGACCCAACACTGAATGACCACAGCCATTCTCAGCTCCTCTGCTCAGAACAAATGTAAACACCGCCTGTGCAGTGTTCCATGGCAAACTCATTAAGAAACATCGTTACTGGAAAGATTCTCCACTCTGAGAAATGTCTGTGTATCCGAGCCAGAATCTGGCAGTAAAAACACTAGCACAGATATAAATATTTTTTTAAATACACATTTTTAAGAGCACTTTACAACAATAAAAATGTCATTGTAAAAAAAAGTTCTCCTTGTAATGCTTAATATATTAACATCTTACCTCATACAGTTATTTTCTAATTATTACAGAGCTGAACAGGCATCATGTAGAGGTTAGCAAACATTACATAGTCCAGGCACGTCATACTTCTTTTTAAGTGTATTATCCTATTTCAGAAAACTTGGAATCAAAGCAAGGCCAAACACAAAACTTTCTGCATTTTGATCAATATTATGTGAATAATTTTCTTTTAAAACAAGTAGCATCCAAGAGGAATGACATTTGAACTCCAAGCTTGCTAGTTCTACGCCCTGTATAAAATAGACATTACTTCTCTTGATGACAAGAGAACCAGAAAGGCAAACACAACAGTGGTACTACAGCATTCTGACTCCAGACTCCCAGCCACAGCACACAAGCTGGACCAATAAAAGCAAACCACACAAAATAAATAATTTGTAAAACCTCCTAGCCAATTCTAGAGGTCCTTTTAAGTATAAAGTCCCACATTAAGTAGAATCTGAACTTCAGCTCCGATTAGTTAAATCACACCACTTGGTTGTCTCATGAAAATATGAAGATAAACACCTAAATACCCCAATTTTCAGATTGATGGGAGATAGATAAGTTCCTTCACTAAAACAAGAACACTAACACTTAGATACAACAAATGCTGTTGTATCTAAAAACTTCAAGGAACGCAAATAACCACTAAAAATCAAGTCTGCATCACTTGGGAAATGACATTATACATGGCTAAAACACTTCACATTTTGAACAGCTGAAAAGTTGCATGTAGACAGTATGAGCAGAAAAAGTCTTTTTACTTGATTTCCTCTCATCTAATGTGTACTCAGAACACACCTTCCTGTGCAGCTGGAGGCTTTGTTACAGACAGGACACTGCTTAGTGTAGCTAGTGTTTATTGAATAACTTTTTTTTTTTTTTAAAGATGATTTTGGACAATTTCCCAGAAAATACATCTGCCCCTAATACTTGCACTGTGGACTCTAAGACCAGCCAGGAAGGTAGTGAGGACAACCACATTTATTAGCAATGAATAAATTGATCAATCTTTTTCTGGATTAACAGTGGGAGATCCCAGACGCATCAAGAAGTATCTGTCTGCTGACTGACACATACAAGCTGGCACACTTTTGTGTCAAAAATGTACACAGCTGCACGCACACTAAAGCTGTTCCATCCATAAAGCACAATTGCCAGCTGCTTGTCTTCAGAAATGGGTAATAAGAGAGGGTCTCAACAACAAAACAACTGCAGAGTACAGTTAAAAAATATTTTTCATCCCCTTAAGTGTCTGTCTTTCTAAACTCTCCTGGATTTGCCATCATTTTCCCTTCCATCTTGTTTTGGAAGGACAAGTGACCTACTAAGAAAAACCCAGATATATATTTCTTAAAGTCTTTATTGAGTTACCAAACCTGAACTAAACATTTTTAGGTACCAAGTGCAGACTGATTTAATCTGATTGTCAGTCATTACTAGCAGATGTCTGGACAAATTGCTCAGTGTATTTTAGTTCTAGGTTGTCTCCAAACACTCTGACTAATAGCTGGTAGAAGAGAAAGAACACAATCCAAAGCTATGATGAATTATATTTATCCATACAGCGTTATCAGCCATCAGCTGCCAATATGAAAGGAGCTTTATTTTAAGATCTTCTAACCTGCCTATCCAAACTCTCTCACATCATCTGAGCCATCACAATAAACTTTACACAAGGCATCAGTCTCAGCTTATGGAGTAGAACTAAGCTCCAGAGTGAATCAAAACTTGGGTAGATTGGTGTTGGGCTTGCTTGGTTAAAAATAGTCACAACTGACAACAAAAGAAACATATCAAAGGGGTTTTTTTTAAATATACAGTAAAGGGTGCAAACCACTGGGCAATTTGGATGAGGGAAAGAGTCCAACAGCTGTTCCTACAGATTCCCACACAGAGACAGGTTGTGCCAGTCAACACAGTGTCAATATTTAACTAACAAATTATCACTTTTTATTATTATTTATCAGTCAAGTAATCACCTAGCTAAAAAAAAATGTGAAGCCATCTTCAACCTTTTTTTAAGTCAGATTCACCAAGTGATCATAGAGAAGCAAGAAGCTGATTTCTGTTTTAGACAAAACCTGAAATTGCACATACACGCTTGCAAGTACTGAGTGCTCAAACATTCTTGCCAGAATTACCCATGGTGAAGACAAGGAGTGTCTTCTTTGAAGAAACAGCCGAGTGCTCTTCAAAGCTCCAGCATTCTTTTGTGCCAACAGTGCTGCATGGTTTCTGCAGCCCTTCTCTCTCTGAACAAACAAGTACCACGTTAAATTGTGTCACTGCCACTGGTGTGGCCCCAGCACCATCAGTGTGCTAGCTAATGCTTGCTCTTATAGTCACCCAGATTCCTTCTGCATTTCCCCTTCCTGCTGTCACTCTCATGGCCTGAGATAAATATACACGCACACACATCTTTCACACACTTTTTTTAAGTCTTCAGCTCTGTTGTTTCTTCTTTTAAACACTCAAACTTCATGCAGGCAAATGCGAGATTTCACTTACAGACCACTACATCATCTCAAATGTGCAATCAGGTTCATTTCTGCAAAAAAACATATTGTCTGTATCTTTGCTTTATCCCAGAATTTAAGATATCAGCAAATTATGAGAAAACAGAAACAGGACATAGGTCTGCTTCAATCTGAAAATCTCATGGTTCTAAAGTAAAATAACTAATCAAGAAAAAAGAGGGAACACTCAAAGGCCCAGAAACGGTGGAATTCTGTCAAAGTAGCAGGCTTTTTTCTTTCCTTAACAAAACAAACAGGATCACAACACAAATGCTCTGAAACTGGAAGACAGAGCTTTTTGAGTGCTTATGCAGCCTCAGGAACCCTCAAAAACGTACTAAACAAAACACATCTTAGCACTCACAGCAAATTAATTACAAAGCTTTTATCCCAGAATAATAAATAAAATCTTATATTTACAACGCAAAGCCAAGTCAAATATGCAGCAGCATCACTCTCATGTACATCTATCTGTCCAAACATGAAGTAATAAAAATCCCACATGTCCAGTGATTTCCACAGCCTTTTTAAGTGAGAATCAAAATAGCCCATACATCACTAATTATTACATTACTTTAATAAATTAGAACCTACCTACTTTAGCATAAAAGTTTTACAGAACATGATAGTAAAATGGTAAAATGAATGCAGAGTTCAATTAGTACATTTTAAAGTAATTTAAATGCATTTACCTGTGAAGTAGGTATTGGTGGGGAGAGTGGAACTCGCAAATCTGTAATACCCACTTCCTGGGAAACGGATCCCTTTTGTTACTTCTATATTCATTGCAGCTAAAGATGAATCCATCCTTTCCACCTGGTAGATGGGAGAAGGCCCATTAAGCTCTTCAGGTTCATCCCAAATTATCTTTACTGTTGTGCTGTTTATGCCTTCAACACGAGGGGCACTAAGTTTTCTTGGAGCTGTGGATAAAAAAAGTTATCTAGGTATCATTGTCCATAACACTTGGGGAATTATTTGTTGCACATAACAATCTTTGCAAAACATCCTATTTAATTTTCTGATCTTAAGAATAAACACAGATATCCATAGAAGCTTAATTAGGAGAGGAAAAAAAACTCAAAAAACATTCTTAATCTTCATGAGACACTTACTTTCAGTTGCACAAGAAATACTTCGTTTATTCAGGTCTTAGACATATGTCTCTATAATTATATCTAAAATATTTTTGTTCATAATCTTTGAGAATATTAATCAACATCTTCATAAAAAAGTATATTTGGATTCCTTCCTTCCTTGATGGGCCTCACATGCCAAACTCCCTGTAAATGTGTATCTGTATGACTTTCACATGGGGATGTGAGCGAAAAACCAAAGGAAAATTTGAGCAGTTATAACTCTTGTTACATCTCAGTGTGGTACATGACAACAGGAGTCTCTTGTCACTGGACTTACCCTCACCAAGAGGAGCAGAACAGCTCTCTCCCCACAGCCCTGCAGACCCTTCAGGTTGTTCTCATGATGCGCACACCAGACAGCAGTTTGTGTTCAGATAATTGCTCACTTCAAGCAAACGACTCTCTAATTTTTCTCCACCAATTCTGGTGCACACCAGGACTCCAAACAAGACTGCTTCCACAAAGGTAGCAGCATAAGACAGCTTTATGTTATAGGACGATCCTCCTACTGTTAAACCAAATACTTTGATATTCTTTTAAACACTCTGATAGCACTAGCTACTCTATAGTTGAGTTATTAACTATACTTATTCAATTTTTTAATAAAAGGATGTACAGTAAGCCACTGGAGGGCAGCATGACCTGTTTGGATAATGACATGATGGTCCTACAGGTGGAAAGAAATGGACCATCACTGAAACAACAGAAGGCGTCATCTGGAGAAGTATGAGGACACTTTGCTATGTACAGAATCTATTTACATCTTATCCTGGTTTTTTCTCACCCTTCTTTCCCCAATAAAGAGAAGGATTTAACAACACAAACTTCACTTGTGCCCAGGAAGCGAAATACAATGACAACTTGTAAAATTTACTTGTTCCCATAATGACACAGTAAAGAGCAATAAACGCCTTTCAAGAACAATAAAACCTGAATTAAAATATGGGCTTTCAAAATCTGACACATTACTTCACAGCCCAGCATTGTACATAGCATGAGTTCTTTAGAGAAGGAGAGATTGCTTCATTTAAAATGAATTAATAACATCTTTTTAAACATTCCCACATTTCCAAGATCATTAACACATTTTTCATTTTTCCTATTTGCCAGTAGTATATTACTTCTTTATTTTTTCTTTTTCTTTGTCCCCCACACCCCATAACTTGACAGATAGTCTTCTTGGAGAAAGCAGGGAGTGGGGGAACTGGGAAACTGCCAAAGGCACTATGTGCTGTAAATTCCTGCTTAGGTATCATTTATGACTTCACAATCTAATTAGTATCTCACGCGATGGTAGAAATTTACAATGTCAAAATTGAAGTAATGCAGTGTGAGGTCATAAGCTTGCCTGCATAAGTAGGGCACAGCACTAATGAATTGTGGTATTAATGCACAAGTTTAAATAGAAAACATGGCTTAACAATCAAAACTTCACCTCTGAGGGAACTAGCCTACGTCAGCGTTTTAAATGCGAACCGAAGAGGTTGAGCCCTCCAGTTCAGATTACTGATGGCAAAACAGAAATGCTAAAATTCATTATTTTTAGAATGCATACAGCTGACTAGCATTCATGACAATAACTACATCTTCCTCTAAAGTCTAGTATTAATAAATGGCAGTTACTTGGACCATAATTATGGCATCTCTGATACCCAAACCTGAAGCTTTTATGGGGCTTATGCAATTAACTACTTAAATGCATCGTAACACTTGCTTCTCTGACAGGGAAGTATTGATTTTTTAATCATTTTCCAGTCTCCTCTAGCACAAATAAATGTACTACAGTTACAGTTAATGCACTGTGTACACGCATTAAACACTGGCATGACACAATTTATTATTTTGTGATATATGGAACACAAGACTACCCTTTCAGAAAGTAACATCCTTGCTATAGCACTAGTATTTAAACTACAGTCTCCTTGATTCTTGAGAATTCTTGTGCATCAAGACAGCACATCAAAACGGTACATAATAGGTTACATAAGTATTTTGAAACAAAAATAACGAAAAAATAGAAACAGAAAACCCAACTGCACACAAAAACAGAAGAGCTTGAAATGAATCTGTAGCACTAGCCCAGCAGGGTACTAAATGCTGAAATTAAAAATATTCAACATTAAAAGATTCAGTATATATTTTCCTAAAGGTGTCACTGTGGTACCTGTAGCTACTTTCTGAAAGATGAATCAAGTATAATTTTACCTATTTAATTTTTTTAGTCACGTTCTGTTAAGACACATCTGTCAAAATAATGAGCATACTGCATTTTAGTGGATTCAAAGTCACATTTTTGTGTATTTTAATTATGTAGTTTTAATGTCCTTCTATATAATACATATTTAATATATTGTAAGGCTAAAACAGTATTTAAAAGCCCATGATTGCTGCATGTCATTGTGTAGCAGAGGGCACAGAAAAGACCAATAAAGACAGATGGTCCATACAGCTTATGTTGAAGTCATATATCTAAATATAGATGTTGCTACACAGGTCATTACAAACAAGCCTTTCCCATGTGTTTATGCACACACGTGTACACAAAAATGAAGTTGGTAAGTAAAGAGCAGTTAATTTTGTTTTGTTTGAAATAATATCATTTTAGTTTTAGGCTCGAAGACAGATGCCAGCATTTCGCTCTGAACAGATGGTAATTCCACCTAATAGTGCATCTCTGTATTAGTAAGGTCTGTTGTGTATACAAACAGTAATAAACACTAGGTAAGGATCAAAATAAATTTTAATTGTTGACATTAAATTCTGGCAGCCATGGTTCTAAGGATACAATACTCCTTTCTCAAGTCTGTCAGGTTTACTAATACAACTGCTAAAGCTTTTCCATACTCTGCCAGATTCTTGTCCCAGGAATAACATATTTACACTGTGGCTAAATTTTACAGGCTTACATATGTTTAAGTAACTTCTGCTCAGCTTACTGTATAGTAGGTATTTGTGTACTCTTCCACCAAAATCCTCAAGTAGACACTGAAAGATTCAGGAAGGTAAAAGCAACAAAAAGTCTACTAGTTTTAACTGTTGAATCCCAAATGCATACATACAAAATAAAAGAGAAAAAATGCCAAATTCAAGGAAAAAAGTTACAGAAAATATCTTTTTCTTCTCATACTGGAGTTTACCTTGCAAGTAAAATTGCACACCTCACTATGGGTCATGCATTTCATTTTTGATTCCAGTAATTAGTCCAGAGGACCTTGAGTTTGCCACTGAATTTCAGGTACGTTCTCCTTTTCTGCACTTCACAATGGTATCAGTCATTTCAACAGCAAATGAGTCAAGCAATAATACCTACATCTTCTGACAATATTTTGAGTTATAAGAAATTCTTTAGAGTCCATTTTAGACTCCTTCCCAAAATAAAAGAATAATGCCCACCCACAACAGACATCAAAAGAAAATTTAGTAACATGGATATGTTGCAATCATATTTCTTTTAAAAAAGATGTAATCCACTGTATTTTTTGAAAATCATGAAAAATATATTGCTTCCACCATATGGGACAACCAACGACTCACCAACCGATTTAAGATGCAGCATATTGAGCTGACCATATGTTACAGTGCTGTTGAATGGCTGAGTGATTCATGCCCGTCACATTCTAGTATATCAATTAAAGCTCCTTGAAGTCTGCATGATTTGTGTCTCTGTTATTAAACCCTGCTAATTCATCCCACTTACACATCTGTTATAAATCTCTAGGAGTGCTGCATGATTCATGGCAATCTGTGAGCATGGTACAGCAAATTCTTCTCCTTGTAATTAACAGTAAATTGTTTTACTGCCATGCAATGAATTTTTCAGTTATATTGCAAATGAACTCCTAAATGCACGGTTCTTTCCTAAGAACTGACTTATATTATTAGGCAATTAAAAAGTATTGCTTTGAACCAAAAGCTTTTAATCAAGAGGAATGCAACTTAAACAAAGCTTTAAAATGTTGCAAGTTTGATAGAGAGGAAAAAGAACAAACTGAGCTGTTTTGAGCTATTTTATGGCATAATATGTGGTTGGTAGGGGAGAAAAAACAAATAACTTTTAATTCCCTACTGATTCCCTGAAACTCAAAGAGCAGTTTAACTAGAGCTTGAACACTTGGCAAGACAAGTTTGAGCAGATTCTATTTATCTCATAAGTTACTTAAGTCATCTGTCATTACGAAATTTCTCAGATTACTTTACACTTTTCTAATTGTAAAACAGCGTCTTTATTCTTGGAATAAATAATTGGATAATTAGCCAAGCTGAATCATCAGAGGATTCCAGCGCTGCTCAAGTGTTCTTGTCAAAGGTGAAGCAAATTCATTTCAGCTTTGCCTCTGTAGCTTTCTGAAGTGGCTTTGATTTTTTTTCCTGCTACATTCTTGGCAGCAGCCTCAAATTCATGAGTCCATACATCAAGTCAGTAGTTTAACAACAAATGAAATTAAATTCAAAGAAGGGAAACTAATTGAAGGACAGCAACAAAAGTGTTTGGTAATGTGCTTTTTAATATGGCATGCCACATTTGCATGATAATTTTTCCTTTTTAGCATGGAGCAGAAAGTGACTAGCTTAATGAGGGATTATTCAAGACAGGAATGAACAAAATGCATTCATAACTAAGAACAAAGATTGTATTATGAAACGGAAACAGGCAACTGCCGAGAAGTAACTGGATGATTGGTTTATGCATTATGAATAAAAAGGTAGAAAAATATTTATATTAGTATTCACTAATGACTATATATACAAGATTGTTGTAATTAAAATTATAAATTAACATATTAAGAGTGCTTGTTTAATCACTTTGGGTCCTATTCACAATGAAGAGACTTATGTACATGCATGCAAAACAATCTGTGTTTCCAGGCCAGCAGCAAATGGCCCTCGTATTTCTTTTCTGTAACAAAGGAAACTATACATTTCTTACTACCTGATTAATGGGTATTGGTGATTTTAAAAATTGAGGCATAGCCTTTTGTAGAAAAGCCATTTATGACAGACATTAACAAATGAGGCTTTTGAAAAGGGTCTGCACCGGACCTTATTCATGAATGGAAAAAATGGAAAAAAATGGACAAATAACTCAGATTAAAAGGGTAATCAAGAATAAAACAACACAGAGTGTAAGACAGCCCAGAATTACCCCAGCAAACCCAGAGGCAACTCCAAAGCCCCAAATACAACTGGTTGAGAAGTCTGCCAAGAAGCCAGATGCAGCTGGAAGGATATCTCCTACAAATTAGCTTCTGAATCTTATAATTGCCATCAAAAGCAAAAGATCAGCAATAGAATGTGCTGGGTAAATGGCAGCAATCACAAATCAAATACTTTGATATGTCTTAAAAAGTGCTTTTAAAATGAATTTTTTATAAAAATTAAGGGCAAAGGAAAGGCAAACTTAATTACAAGAAGTAAGCTTAGTCACACACAGCAGCTCATGAAAAACCGCTGTATAGATTGTTTAAGGCAACCTCTGACTATATGATTTGAGACCAGTAGCATAAGCAATTGTACTGGTCCAAGCATTCACATGGCTAATGCTGAAATGACAGAAAATGATAGGAATAAAATGGCATTTCTCTGCCTCTGAAAAATTTTGAAAATATTCATGTTTTGTGTTGGTAATTCATAATTTCATGCAAGCACACTGTCACAAAAATTAACTTTCAAAGGATCAGGTCTCTCACTGGTACCAGCTAGTAAAGTTCTATAGGTACCATTTCAGAATCCTACATGAGAGAAAACCATACAACAAAACCTGCTTTCGAAATTAAAAAAAAAAAAAAAACAACAGACTGAATGCCATTCTCAAAAATAAATAGGAATTTGAACATGGCAGAACCCAGAGAGAAGAATAAAGGAAAATTTTGCTCTATGTATCGAGCTGAAAAATGTATAATTATTGTCTAATACTGCTCTCAGTTACATACATGTGGATTCACTTGATGATCTTGTGATAGCACAGACTAAAGCAAAGTTCAAACTGGATTTCAAATTTTCAAATAAAGTTTCAACATTGAACTTTTCCTCATCTATCAGCCAAGGATTTCAGTAGCATGAGCAGAATATTGCAGTGCATAAAAGTGTTTCAAATACCACAAGGATTGTGGAAGCTGCAGCTGCTTAATTTATGATTTAAAAGACTGATTAAAAAGTATGAAACACTTCTTAGTTAATTGCATATATAAAAGTCTGCTATTTATGTATTTGTATCTGAAGAGATCAAATTTAGGTTTTCTTTCTGTCCAGTCACCTTCTCTTTGAAGGTAACAGGGATGGGTAATTCTCTTCTATTACCTTCCTGAATTTTGATCTTTCATCCCAATACTGCATTTATGCTAACACTGATGTTCCAACAATTTTTACCATTCTTGGAGCATCAGGCATAACTGTTTTTTTTATTTAGCTCACCCTCCTGGCTTCATATGCATTTGTAACGCTCAGCCTTTTTATAAAATAACTCCATTCTTAGCAAGTTTACTTTGTTTTCTCACACTCTCCCCTCCCATTCTTCTGATTTGTCTTCTTTATTACCATTTACAGATATTGTGGGTGTATGTACTGGGGAAGAGGAGCGATTTTGCCAGTCTGACTGAGACAAGAACATACGGCCAATTTGAATTTTCTTTCACCCTACTCCTGCAAAGCTACACATGAGATATTCCCAGTACAGATGCCTATATTGAACCAAGTTAGAATGAATCCACTCATTAAGCTGGCTTCTGGATTTTACCCAGTCACAGACCAAGAGACTTCTCACTAAAAAATCTGCAGACTTTTCCTGATGCTTCTGCCCCCTTAGGTGCTATCCTTAAATTCTGCTCCTGTGTGAAGTAGTCTCTTTTCTTTATAGCTTCAATTTTATCTCAAAACCCCTAATGTTTCTTCCTCAATAATTTTATTTCTAGTTATTTCATGTCCCTGTTTCTGCCTTTGTTTTCATTTTCTGTCTGACAATGTATTACGGAAAAAAGCCCCATCAAACTAAAAAAGAAAAAAAACCCACAAGTCTTCAGAGAAAGAGATTAGCTTTTAAAGAGTATATTTTTTATAACTAGGCTTCAAATTACCCTAATGGATCTGAATAAAGCTTAAAAATTACTTGAGACTTCTAGTAGCAAATTTTAGAAGCCATTGGCAATTTCAAAAGAAGCCCCTTCCTAATACACATCTGTTGGACATGCCAAAATCACAACCATCAAGATCCCCATTGATTGAAACGTTGCATGTGATAAACCTAGAATATGCCATACATAAAGTGAGTGGACATGGTTTTCCATTATCCTTCTGCTCCTCCTCCTGAGGATCAGAGGAAAAGAATTAATCCAATTTAGTATAACCTCTAGCCTAACTTGAAACACAATTGAAAGCTCCTGTATTTTGTTACGATGCAAAGGGACCATCATGCTGGAACACATTTCAGTCAAGACTTCCTCCAAAAGGCTGCCTTTGCCAGGGCATGGAGGGGGACTGGCATCCAGCCAGGTATGCTGTCTCTTTGCCAGGGAGACATTCCTCCATAAAAAAGAACTCGCCAGCAGTCCTAGAAAGACAATTTTAATTTCATTTTGCACATCTCAATGGCAAAAAAAGAAAGGATAGAAATGGACTAAGACTTGATTATCTATTTTTACAAATCCCAGGAATTGGTTTTCCCAATTTTGTTTCAAGTTTTAACTCCCTTTGATTGTCATCACATAAGTAGTGCTTCTTTTAAATTGTCTTTGGAAACACAGTTTTACAGAACCTCATGGAAGGAAACGTGCACACACACATGCAAAAAGAAAAAAAATAAAAACCAAACCTCACACAAACAACCAAAAAAACCACACACAAAAAAAACCCTGCATGGAGAGGATGAAATAAATATCTCCAGGAGCAAAAAATGTGACTTGTGGAAGACACATGCAAATTGCATGCAAAATCTAAGTTTTTCATTTTTCAGTTTGCCAAAATTTAACACATTGCAATAACATGCTTTAAATACAAAATAAAAGGAACACAATACAGCACTGATTCTTTTCTTTCAAGGCTTATAACAATAAATAGGAAAAGGCTTCACCACAAAACAGCTAATAAATGGGGACATGCCTGCTATGCTATTTTGTATTCTCCTGTCTTCTCTAATGTGATAGGTCTCTGAGTATTAACACAACCAGGGAGGAGATGGTCATAAACAAGCTGTCAAGCATAACTAAGCTATTGTTCCTGAATCTTTTAATAAATGTATAAATGCAAAGTTGGATCATTTGTAGTAATAAGGTGTGCTGTTTAGACAACATTTGTTTCCATGGTTATCAGCATAGACTGGAACACCGTTCCTCATGGCTGTGTGGAATGGGATAAAGTCATACTTATACAAGTAGGAGGCTCTGTACATGGCCAGCCTTCCACTTGGAAAAAAAAATGAAAAGGCAATGAAATAAATAGACATGAAGAACTGAGGATAGACTAGAAGCAATATCCCAACACCTTAAATAGCACTTCAGCAGAAAATTCCCAATATTTTCCTATGTGAGACAAACTTACATGAGAGAGGTAATTGCAAAGATCATCATCACAACATCCACATGACAACACCACTAATTGCTTAACGTTTTTACTTCTAATAGTTTAACATTTTTAGTTAAGCATTTTAGCTAATATTGTGACATTAACTAATGTGTTTTAAATGTCTGTACAAAAGGAAACCACAATGTTAAGTGGTCAGCTCTCTTCAGTATGTCATATATCATGGGTTTGAGCTGGTATTTATAGTATTAAAGAACCATACTGACTACCTCATTCCATGAATAAAGAGACTTGTAAAGCTGATATTCCTAAAAATTTCTCTCTTAAAACCCTCTTGAACCCCTGCTGCCCAAGAAGTGAGTTTAGGCCAGTCCTTTCTTCAAAGGAAATGCAGGCTTTCTCCATCTCTGTTCTGGACTGATGTGTATTTTCTCCTAAATTTGTAGGCCGTACCTTTGAAATCCATGACAATGCTACTGAAATTAACCTGAAGACTGAAAATGCATTAAGGTGTACAGGAACATATATGCAGTTTCTTTAGCACTGTTCCCATATATATATGTAGATACATACCTACAAAGCAAAATCTCAAATCTCAGGGGCTAAATAAACAAACATTTTCAAAAAAGCAGACCCAAAGCACGTATGCTGCTTCTGACAAGACACTATGTAGTTACTCTTAAAGCCATACAACTTGTCCTGCATGTGTAAAGCAAGGTATTGGCACAGCTGGAGCATTTTACATTTCTTGTTATGCAAACACACTCTGAAAAACCCCCAACAACAAATTAACAACTTCTTAGCATCCTGAATGAATGAGTGGATGCAGCCACATTTACGTGCCTTCACTGTTTAAACAAACACGAATAAAAACCATACATATCATAACTTGCAACTGAGAGAGCAGTACACAAATCCTGCTGCCATAGCAGGGTACCTTAAACCTCCACTAAAAGCATTTTGGGTTTAATCTGTCAAAACAAACAAATAATAATTAAGCAAGTCACTTTGTATTAATACAACACCTACCCCTGCCACTGTGCATCAAACTAGGACCATCATCATGGTATTCATTAGTAAACCATGTGTCAGCTTTGTACTTTGCTACAGATTGTTTCCTTACCAGCTGCCAAGGTTTGCCCCATGCCTGGCTCACTGGTTACACAACCAATTTGATTGCAGAGAGTAACAGTAAAGTTGTACATCCTGTAAGGTTTTAATCCCGTTGCTACGTAGGAGAGCTCGTGAGCCTCAGCTATATGCAAAACCTACAAAGCAAACAGATTGGAAGACAACAGTTGGTTAATAATATTTTCATTCCTGTCATTTGATGACATGATCACTAATAAGAAACTTGTCTCTGAACTTGTAGGTTCCTTCACTCAGACGTGAGAAAGCCTGAATAGATCAACTGAGGGAGAGGATTATTTTGGAGAGTCTGAACAAGCTGGGATTTGGGTGATAATACTTCCCATCACACTGTTTTATGAGGTAATAAGCCAGTTCCTGAGTGGATAAATGAGGAAACAAAGTTATTGCCTCATAAAACTGTGTGGTGGTGCAGTTATCACTACAAACAGTGCAGCGACAATTGAGATGACGAAAATGACACTATTAAGTTGTGAAATCTGACCACTATTGAAGGAGTGACATGATTAGCAGGCATTAGGAGGGAGGAGAATAACAAATACCTACAAACACTTGCATCTGCTTTACTTTAACATCAGTATAAGCTCTCAATGGGAGGGGAACTGAATAAACTGTAGCATTTTAGATATCTTTGTTTTCAGATGTTTTTTCACACGAAGAATCTTGCACGCCAGTGACCAGAAGCAATTGGCATTTATGTATTGTTACGACAGCCCCGAGAACAGTAGTATCCCCAGCTGATAAGCAAATAAACTGAGGCCCATCTGTGGTAATACCAAAAGACAAAATCAGCTCTGAATGAGAAATACAACATGAGAGCACCAGATCCACTCCCATATTCTGATTATGTATCATGTTTCTGCTCATTCCTCAGCTTTCAGCTTACTATTAATGCCATGATATGTTTGCCAAACCCAGTCACTCAAACATTACAACAGTATTTTAAAATCACATATTTTGACTTTTTTAATCTCTTTCTTTCAAGTATTTTAGGTTTCCTCATTTCAAAAACTCATCCAGACAAGTACCTTTTTAAGGAAAATGTAGATACCTACAATACAATATGGCTTTAAGCATATTAGCAAGTACAGCAATAATGTAGAACCAGTATATGCAAATATTAAGGTAATTTAAATTTGGTGGCACGAGCTCATCTCTCCTAATTTTGACTCTCAACTGCTACTGAACACAAGCCAGATTAGAAAAACAGCTTAAAATGCAGATGTAGTACATAGCATTGCATCAAATCTGTAGGTGATCAGAGAACACACAACAAACCAGAGAAAAAAATTTGTCACAACCGCTCAGAGGACATCAGGTTTTATCAATTTTATTATTAACAGTTAGGAAAGACTTAATGTAACTAACAATAATACCTGGGAAAATGGTGGCAAAGACCTTTGTTCATTCATCAAACTGATGCTGTACCCCATCACTTCTCCTCTTGATATATTATCTTCAGGTTTTTCCCATGACACATTAAGGGAATATGGTGAAAGAGGGAATACTGATGGAGATGGCATGAATGCTGGGGCTGAAATAAAGTTGAATTAATAATATTAATAAAATAAGTGAGCAATATGTATAATGCAAGCTTCCTCATTGTACTTGCAAAACACCATTTCAGACAATCATTTCTTTTCCCTTTCTAACCTTATTTTCAAGTCTAGCTGGAATTTTCACCTTATTTTGGTAAGTACTTCACTCATCATTCTCCTGTTTTCTACTCTGGCTGTGAATGCAGATTAAAACTCTGCTTGTGTCTTCAAAGAAATACTAATCAACACTACAGTCCTATCCCCTGCAGCAGGTAGGAAAGTACATACAAATGAAAAGGCCTTGAAGAACTTCATGCAACATGGGAAAAGACTGATAAAAGCAAAAAGTGTTCAATACTTCAGCATCTTAAAAGCAATTCTGTTTGCTAGGCCAGTTTGAAATTAACATGTCTCTCACTTCTTACAAAACAGTTCCCCTGTCTTCCATAGTAAATCTGTTAAAGGATTGTTTGCACTGCAGTTAAATCCCCACCTGATTCCTCTGTAATAATAGGATACCAACTCACAGCACTTCTGCTATGTACAAACAACTGCACTAATGGACCTCTTCCCAAATACAATTTAACACTTTTATAACATATAATATTTAGGAACAGATAAGCAAAAAGGCTCATTTTGAAGGAGGAATTAGTTTAGCCTGGTGTTTTGCTGGAGCAAATGACTAAGGACATGATTTTCAAGTAAGCACCAAACAAAAGCATAAGTAACGTAAGAGAGATGTTTGATTGTTAATCATAGGCTTTATCAATCTGAAAACCATGGATTTCTACTGAAAGCATTGAGATAAATTGCTGATATCTGAAATAATATGTCATGTGGCAAAGCCCTTTTGAAAATCTGAAGAGAAGGGTCATAATAGGAGGGGCTGCGAACTGGTTACACTTTGATAAAAAGGGGCCTTATTATGACACTTGGCCTCTATAAAAGCCCATGAAGAGCTGTAAGGAGTTAAAGAGCACAGCTGGCTGTCTCAAATACAAAAGACTTAGCCATGAGATAAGCACAGAAGGAAGCAACAGAATGGTGTTAACTCCAGGCCTGGGGCATGAGAGATCTGCTTTGCTCCTTCTGGTTAAAAGCAACCAAAGATTCCCACTTCGGCAAACTGTGTGAAGAATCAACTGCCCACACACGTATCACAAGTCAAACAAAGATCACCCCAAGTCTTGGGACAGATGGCTTTTGCAAACACTAAGAATCACTGAAGCTCCCCTAAATATGCTTCTCTGAATACCTGGAACCTGGACTGTAAGATAAACCACCATAGCAAGAACTTGAGATAAGATGATAGCACTATTGTCCAGACCCAGCTGGAGGTTAAAAAACCTTGGGAAGAAGAATGTATCACTGACAGTGGAAAAAAAGAATGCACGATTTATGGGCTACAAGAAAAGCCAACTTGGCAACTGTGCTGAAATCAGCTCTGACTAGGTAAAAGGTAAATCCATCAGGGGAGATCATGACCACCGACTCACAGCCCATCAACCCAAGAACCCCACTGACACCAAAAAAAGAGAAAGACTGAGACTAATTAGCATTAGAAGCAAGGGAATCCTCTAACCAATAAATTAAGAGAACTCTGTAGCCAATGAGAACTACTTCTTTTATTTGCTAAAAAGTATAAATTGTGAAAAATTTTGAATGACCTCAGAATCACCACTGAGAAGACCAGAGTGAAGAAGGACCAACAGGACACTGCTGGATCCAGTGGTGGTAACTATCTTCTGTTGATCACTCTCTCTCCCCACTGTGTTTTCTCTTTCTTTCTATCTCTGCACCTCACATTTCCTGTTACATAAAATCCATGTAATTGACTTTGGCATATGGTCTCATTTGAACCTTAATTTGGATAGAGGCATCTCTCACTAATGGGGTCTCAGCAGAAGTTTCAAGCACTCTACTCCTGAAAAGGGAACCCTCTCAAAGTCTTCAAATTAAAACACTGCTTGGTATATTCTGCAATCTTGTAGTTTAAATGTAGGGTTAATTGACATGGATTATTTTCCTCAAGAACATGATATTATGGTGAAGAAAATGATTTTGCTTTTCATGCTCAGTTCTGAGATCATCTGACCTATCTTTAATTAGTTAAAAATGTGAATTTATCCCCAGTTAACCATCATTAAACACTTTTATAAGAAAATTAAGAATACATGTTAATCTACATTTTCCTTTCATTTCTGTTAAATAAATGCAAACCAGTGCTTACCAGCCTCTCCTGTTCGTCCTGATACCCAGTCTGAAGATATGCTACCTGCCATGTTTACTGCTAGCACATAAAATTCATACTCTGTGAATGGCTCCAGATCAATGACTGTGGTACTGGTCTGTGGTGGAGCCAACGCATTTTCATTCTGAGATTCCACAACTGGTTGAGGACTGAGCCATCCACTGCTTTGGAAAATACGAATTTCAGGAGAAAGAAAGTTCCCAGCTGATTTTAATTTTTTTCTCATGTAAAGTTCATATCTTATAATTATACCTAGAGGAAAAGACCAGGAAAAAAATAGTGAATTTAAATGATATCTGGAGTTCTACTAAAATACCAATTTCTTTTTACTTTTCTTTTTTTTTAAGATAAAGAGAAGAGTACTTTTGAGTGACATTTTAATTATTTTAATGACAACATTTTAAAATTTATTACTGGATAGGAGATACATGTGTATCAGTTTTATATCAATGCAAAATTATTATATAGACAGGAAAGCCTCACCACTCTGGAGTAAAAAAACCAATCAGTGTTGTGGTATGAAGCAATACATTATTTATTTGTATGGTGAAAGTAGTTTAACTATAAGATCTTAAGAAAACTTACCAGAGATTTCTTGTAAAGCCAAGAGATAACTGCCATAAAATTTAGGCATTTGGGTCTGTATTCATGCACTAAACTGGAAGGGTTGCTCGGGAGAAAGAGCTTTTCTGTTTGTCTTTGGAGAGATCAGGAAATCTGACCAGACATTGAGGCAAATATGAAAATATTGCTTAAATCTGCTTGCGCTGGCCATTAGATGTATGTCATGGCTATGGACTATGAAGAGTGTATGACACAGGTTGAGGTGCCAACAGTAAATATCATGACCTGCATTGTAGAAACTGCCCCTCTAAACACACAGTTATTCTTGTGTGGGCATTCTTCCTATCCAGTTTGGAAAGAGGTGGAAAATTTGATGCTCAGAGTAAAAGCTGAGCCCCCCAAAGACAGACACCCATTCTGTGAACAGATAAAAATGCTTGTTTTCACATGCATAAATACTTGTGCATGTTAGTGCAAGTTCACAAAATTCCATTGCTCACATATTAAAAGATAGTTTTACCAACAAAATTAGTGGTATCACAGAAGTATCCTACAACAGCTGTGTTCTCAGTTTCAAAAACCTAAAATATTATTACACAAGTTAGACCAGCAACTCTTGGCAATCACCTAATCCCTAACAAAGTTATACTGGTAATAGAATTGGCTACTGCACATGACGGATGGTTTCAAAAACAGACTTCTCTGTTAATTCTTAGAATTTTTTCCATAACTGTTATCTGCTTATTTATCTTTTGTCAGGCAATACTACCACATCTGTCTGAACTAAGCAATCTGGCAAATTAGGAAAAAATTAATTTTACTGTAAATGTTCGATTATAAATGTGATTTTTGCTGCAGCAGATGCCACTGAGTGCTAAATCCTGGACCAAACAGTCAGGGGATTTCTGGACTCTGGAAGAATAAAACACAGACTCTGAGGATACACTTAATAGCATATAGGCAAATTAGGAAAATGTCTTACTTCATTTCTCAGTGCATGGTGCATGGTAAGGGATATTATAATGACATTTGAGGAAATGTTGCTTTTCCCTTGCAAAGACTTTGACTGACAAAAGTAAAGACAATATCCTACCATTTGGTTTCTCAGGTGGTGACCATTCCACAGCCAGTTCTGCAGAGCTGATGGTTTCCACAGTTGGTGGGTGTAGCCCTTCCGGAGGAGCCTGTGCAGTAACTACAGTTACTGGCTGGCTCTTTAAGCAGCCTCCACTAGTACAAGCTTGCACAGAAAAAACATACTTTGTAAATGGAATGAGATTCCAAATAATTGCTGAAGTCTTTAAGCCTTCATACTGACCACAAGGCTGCAGACCAACCGAGCTAGTACAAGTCAAAATGTATTTCTCTATGGGCCCAGAGTCATTGGAGACACTTGTCCAGTAAAGCAAAACAGAGTGGTGACTAACAGGAAAGACAGGATTTAAATCCAAGCTTCCTATAGGTGTCCCAGATTTTGTTCTGTATGTCACTGAGTCACTTCTTGTAAAACCATGAACATTGCTGGCTTGGATATAATAGGAGTAGAAAGTATATGGAGCTAACATGACATCGGTGAAGGTCTGAACACCTGAAACAAACAGGTGAGGAGAAAATTGTATCAGTCTAACACATTAAAAATCATCTTAATTGCTACACCTAAATTCTGTCCAGCTCTAATCCAATACATATTTATGCCTGTCCACATGATCTTCTTGAGATTTTAAACATTGCAACTTCTCAGGTTTTTTTAGCACAGGAAAAAAAGGTCCCCCTTATCCTTTATAATCTTCCCCTGCACATTAGCATCATTAGAGAAATTATTTTTCCTCTAAATTCTAGTTCCTGCTTTAATAATGAAAATTAACACAATTATCTTCTCATTCCTCTTTTTCTTCAAAATAATTATTTCAAATGTAAATCAGCATCAATATTAGAGAATATAATTAAGGAAAAAAAAACCCAAACCATTGTGCAAACTTTCAGACCTCTTTTTTCGGTTAATTTGATGGCATAAGACCAAATATTTCAACTTTGTGTGCTTTCACTTCCTCATTGCTACAACAATGCTTAAAACCTCATTTGAAAAGCATTTGCTCTTGGATAAGAAGTGAAACAAAAGTGCAAATAATTATTAAAAAGGTATATACAAAGCTTATATTTACCTTCCTCCCCCCTACTTGTCGCAGCAAATGGGCCCCTGGCCAGGTAATAATTGGCATAGACTCTATGATTCACAGAAGGCTGATCATATATATCTTTATTAAGAAACCCATTGCTCTTTTACAAACAGTTACAATACAGCTGAACCTAACTGGTCCTCCAATCCAAACACCATCACCATTGGCTAATTAAGAAACCACCCTTTGATAAACAAATCTCCATGACACATTCCACATGTTCACAATACTAGCAAGTGAAGATTCAGAATTGTTTTTCATTCTTTTCTCTGATCTTCTCACAGACTTTTCCCAGCACGACACCTGAGAAAGTCATCCGCCGCTCTTTGTGACCTACTTTCCATTATTCTTAGTTACCAGTTTTTTTAGCATCTTTATAGTACCAATTGCCATTAATTGCTCCTGTGCATATCCCAGAAGCAGTTACACATCTTAGTCATCACAGCACAGTATGAATTTATGTACAACCACAACACCCTACATTCGTTTGCCTTAAGAAATAGTTAACATTGACTAATATATTGCGTGTCAGAGCACAGATATGCATAAACTTTTGCAAAGCAAATTAAGCGGCTGAAGCTATTTCTACGTTCTCTCTGTACATCCACACTGGCAAGCCAGCACTGCCCTGATTACAACTTAAAGAAGAGGACTACAAAACTCTGAGTATTGCTAGATATTCAGCCTTTGACATTGTAGCACAAAAGCAGCAGTCAGCCCAGTAATTGCCTACAGCACTTCAACTCCTTATAGCAATCACAACGTTATCACTGGAGTCCAGCAATAATGAGACCATGTTATGTCATCTTCAGACCTTGCAAACCATGGTACTTCAGACAGGGCTGGGGAACAATGCCAGCTGAACAGTGGCTGCTCAGACCTCCTTGAGTGTTAGTAGTGAGCAGGCAGAAGATGCAGCAGGATCTCCCCTTGCACTTGGCACTGGTGAGGCCCCACCTCAAATCCTGTGCCCAATTCTGGGCTCCCACTACAAGGAAGACATTGAGGGGCTGGAGCATGTCCAGAGAAGGGCAGTGGAGCTGGTGAAGAGTCAGGAGCACAAGTCCTGTGAGGAGCTGCTGAGGGAGTTTGGGCTGCTTAACCTGGAGAAAAGGAGGCTCAGGAGAGACCTTATACCTCTCTAAAACTTTCTGAAAGGAGGTTGTAGCCTGAAGGTCAGGCTCTTCTCTCAAATAAGAGGATGACAGGAAATTACCTCAAATTGTGCAAGAGAAGGTTGGGTATTTGGTAGAAGGAGATTAGATATTAGGAAAAATTTATTCATGGTAAGGATGGTCAGGCTTTGGAATGAGATGTCTAGCAGTCTGGTAGACTCAAGATGTCTGTAAGTATTCGAAACAAAGATGTAGTACTTGAAGACATGGCTTAGAGGTGACATGGCAGTGCTGGGTTCATCATTTGACTTAATGATTTTAGAGGTCTTTTCCATCCTTAATGAGTTTATGATTTTCTATTTAGTTACATTTATAAGTAATTAGAAAAAAACTCAATTTGGAGTTAGAATTGTTAGTAACTTTGGGTTTTTTTCACATTTTAGAGCAAGTGGTTAATTTTATCCTCAAGACAAAGACTGTCTGGGAAACCTGAGGCTGAGGTTTTCCAGAGCAGCTAAGAGCACACTGTTTTAATTGGGCATTCTGCAATACTATCATCGAGGTCACCAGGCTGATTATTATTAATTTTCCTTGGGAAGTTCAATTTTTTTATAAAACCCTAATTTATCCATAAGTTAATGTTAATCCAGTTGTACTCTCACCTCATAAGCATTACAAATTCCAAATTATACTAAGAAAAAAAATAGCATTAGGAAACGTTCTGTCAGCATTACCAATGTATTTTTTTTTATATCCAAACACCAGCAGATAATTTAATATCACTAATCAGGGGGATTTCCAGGAAATGTCAAAAATGCCTTTTGAAACTTTTAAGAAGATAATGTTTTTTTAAATTGCAACATGTTAATGTGTCATTATCCAGTTAAATATATCCACAACTTTTTTTGCTTTCTACAAAGTAGAAAGAAAGAAATGTAGGTAGAATCATGAAATAACATCCTCAACCATGCACTGTTTCAAGTACATTACTAAATAGATGTATAACAATGAAATATCATAGCTTTTCTTTTAAAATTCATTTTTTTTACTAAAGTTAGGCCTTTAAACCAAATTAAGGTGTTGGAATATTCTCTATTAGTTCTCTACAGTTTTTAATATTTCTTCCTCTCAATCACTTAATCTCATGCTTACATGGGGTCACATACCTTTCCTCACAGGATGTACTGCAGAGTGCCCAAAGTCACAACATAAGCCACTTTGTAATGAACTGTAACACTGCAGCATGAACCAAAACATAGAAATGTGAGGTGTATTCCAAAGGTTCTGGGCTTCCACTGAAAAATAGCTTCTTTTTTTTTTCTCTCCCCTCCAGGATACACACCAACAACTAGAGAGACTCAACTTCTGCAAAACATTAATGCTGCATTGGTAAGAAACTGCAGCAAACTGAAGAAGCTCCTAGAACAGAGGTCAAACCTTAGTGGCATTAAACCACACTCGTCCTCTTAAAAAACCACTTGTGTGCCATGTATACATACAAACAGTATCCAAATCCATCTCCTTTTCTTTGATAAGTGGATCAATATTAGCACAAAATGGCCTTTTCAGCTTGGACAGAGTGTCGAATCCTTTAGGACTGCCTTCTGAGGATCCCTTGGCAAGCTTCAACATGAGAGAAGTGGTGCTGCTAAAGACAAATCAGGAACTACACTGATAGCTTAACAGAAGGTGCTAAAAGTCAGAGGCCACAAAAAGCTTTCCTATCTGTTAACAGTTTAAAACCAAGAAGATGAAAAAATAAGTTTAAGCATATTATGGTCTCTTCTGTTCACCCTAATTATTTATCTGTGACTTTGACTCATAGGTTTTGGCATCTGTGTATATTTTCAATAAATATTTTTCGTAAGTCAATTTTAAAGTTTTTCAGATTAAAAAGTAAAATAGTTATCATCCATTTTGGGTGATTCCATTTGCCAGATTTTGGACTAGGTTATTCATTCCTTTCAAGCAAAACTAGTAACACAGAACAATAACTCATTAAAGGGAAACAGGATAATATATTCAAAACCACAGAGAATGATAATGACAGGAATGAGAAATAGCTAAGAAACAGCACAAATAGATATAAATATATACACACAAATACAAAATATTTCATGCAACCTTACTTACTATAAGGATGGTAGTCTTCAGTTGTATAAATTTCTTCCTCATCTCTATACAACTGGTAAATAAGCCTGTTAGAATTTGGAGAGTCAGGGGGACTCCACGAAAGATTGACAGCAGAGGAATTGAGAACTTCTCCTGTAGGAGGAGGCTGCTGGAAAGGAGCTAAAACATACACAAAAACTGAGGATGTAAAAATCAAGGTAATCAATAATCACATAAATTTAGAGAAAAATGCAAAGAAACTGCTAAGCATTCTTCACCCAAAAAACCCTTTGAGTAAATGTACAGTCACCAGGGCAAGACACTAATAGACTACACCAATCCATCCAAATGCTCTTCAACAACGCTTTTTATCCATGAAAAAAATGTATATATTTAAACAAATTATGAATAAACTTAATCCCCCTTTCCACCCCAAAATAAAGCAAGCGTTTTCCAAACAGGTGGGGTTTCTTTTAAATGTATTTCAAGATCTTTATAAAATGAGCATTTATTTATATGGTTGCTTTATTGAAGTTTCTACTTCGATTAGGATTTATTTTTTCAGAGGATTCATTCAATTTTAGCACAGATCAGGCATAAACTCCTCAAGTAAAATACAAATGGAAAGTCCAACTAAGTCCAGATTTTACTAAAGTGTTAAAATAAGCTTACTAAATAAAATAAAATCACAAAAACATAAAGGGCAAAATTTTTCAGCTAATTAAGGCAATTGGCTTCCATTTGTTTCCAGTGAAATTCAAATCCATGAGACTAAGGTATCTAACAGTTTAAGAAATCAGCTTGACATGTTAATTTGCCAAAATTTGACTCTCGTACTACCTCTATTGACTTTGAAAAATGTGTTACTTTATTGCACTAGTATCAATAAAGAGAAAAACAAACTTGAAGTTCAAAAGCCAAGTGCTTCACATTTTAAGAAAGAGCATTCAAAATCTCTCCTATGGCTCTTTTGTCATCCAAATGTGTGATCATGGTCCTTCCTAAGATAATAGCTAATACTCAGAAATTAAACTTTATATACATATATACACACATGTTAACATAAACATACATTTTGATGAATGGACTCTATAATCTCAAAGGTCCTTTCCAACCTAGATGATTCCATGATTCAGTGTTTATGTTATTATTCAGGTCAGAGCATGAGTCCACAGCTTGCTGTAGGACCTCCAGTAATCCAGTTTCACTGAGGAAAGCCCTACTCTCTGTCCCTTCCACCATGCATCAGCACAGAACAAGACAGGTCTGTTTTGGCAGATAGTAACTGCTATCAAAGGCAGACTGTGCCATTTCCCCATCCTCTTCACCAACGGAGTGTTGATGTAGAGGAAAATATTTTTCTCAAGGAATGAGAATAGTCCAGGGCAGCACAGAAATCAGCACATGGAGCAAGGTACCGGGAGCTGGATTCAGAACTACCCAATTAACTTTCTTCCCCTACATTAAGTATTATAGGAGAACATCAAGATTTGAAGCATGATTTTATTCTCTTCTTTTATAAACCATCATCCTCTTCATTATGTGGATATTTGCTTAGTACCACCAAAAGTTAATTACTAAAATCTGTTCAGCCAAGCTAATAGGAGACAAGAAGCAAAGAATGAAGCTGCAGACAGAAAATGTCATGAGGACCTTAAGCCACACAAGTGATAGATGTAGAGACTTAGACCAAAATCAGTGGGCACACTATTTACAGGTTTTTAATACAAATCTGGAAAGTGAGATGAAGCTCTTTATTTAGAGTAAGACAATGAAAAGCCCTGCTTCTACTGCAGTCTCTCAGCCAAGAAATAGCACAAAATATTTCTAGAATTCATTGGATTGAACTGAACATAATCATCATCTCCCCTCAAAAAGCATAGGTTGTTCTGATGCCAATCTGCAACTTTTGAGTTCATCTCCCTTAGGAAGTAAATGTATGCTAAAGTGTCTACAGGGGTAAAGTTTGAGAATCAGAGGAAACAAGCGCTCCTAAATCCCTTCAGCATTTAAAAGAATTTTTCTCCGTGTAATATATACTTACAAGACCTGAGCAATCACAGCAATTTACCAGCATCACCTTCATTCTCCACTGGCAGTCTCACACTACTGCATATTGCTTCTAGAGGTTTGCTGGTTTGAATTTTAAATATGTAAGCAAAGTACTTTATTGCACACTTTTGTGCAGCATCTAAGATACTGTTAAGCGAAAAATTGCTAAGGAAAAGTCTTTTCCTTAAAGAACACTATTTGGATGGTAACAGCAACTTAATTTTGCTTCTCTTGGCAAAGATTTATAACCAGTAATGAATGTGTCAACAAAATACTGTTCTGCAAGGAAAATAACTACAGATGCCAAGCCAGGTAAAGCTCCACATGTGTGCAACAAGTTCAAATATTTTGGTATGAATAACCAGAAGACTCCAATTGCTATATCCTCTATGTCCAGAAGAGGACTCCGCTTGTCATTTAGAATACTGCCTGATGTACTTTTATCTAACTAAAATCTATTATATTATTTCTCTATGTCATACTATTATTAATCAGTTTTATAGTTGAATTGCTATTGACCTTTATCCAATGTGTATCCCCAACACAAATAAGTAGGTTGGCTTATGTTTGTAAAGCACTTTGAAGATGAACAGCATCATAAAAGTGCCATGTATTATTATTATTACACATTCAGTTGAAACATCTTACATTTTTTAAAGAAACAACGAGCCAATCAACTGCCTGAACAATGAACAGATACTGTGCTTTTTACAGAAGAGTATGGGGAAAAAGGAATCAAATCTACTTAAATACTTCCAAACTTTGAGGAAAGCTAAAAAAAATTGTCTTTGGAAATAAATAATTCTCTATAGGATATTTATGACCATTTATAATGCCATGCATTCTACAATGCATATTATTTGAAATTTAAACTGATTTACAATTAAATAAAAATACAAACTGATAGCTGTCTCTACCTGTAAATACTTTGTGCATTTACATCTCTGCTTGCAAATCTATGATTTTCACATATCACAGTTATGAATATCATATAAATACCCATGCAGAACACAAAAAGAAATATTTTGTTGAGGGAAGATCCAGAAGCATATTCCAGAGATAACGTGGGAATGTCTAACCCTGTTGTTGCATTACACATGGCTACCTGAGCTAGCTGCCACAGTATGACCAGTGTGGCCATTATTAATTAGGCCTGCTGACAAAAATGTCCAGCTAGCACCTGCAGAGTTCCTCACTCATTGCTTTCAGGACTTCCAATGCTGGGCTGTTAACTGTGTATGGCAGTAAGGTGTGCCACCAAAATGTAACACAGCCTTTCCAGAGTGACCTGAGCTCCTTCCCACATGGTTTGGCATTGCATAGCGTGATGCCCTCAAAACCCATGTCTGAGCATTGACCCAAAGACAACTTAAGTACTGAATTTTCTTATGACATATACTTTTGCATTTTCTTCTCTAATAACTCAGCTAGCTTGGAGACTGTGTGCTGGTGATCTTGATACCCAGATGTTCCACTGCAATTTGTTTCATTACAATTCATGATTTGACCCTCAATATAGCATTGATGCCACCTCACATATGCCAATTTATGATGCTTTGTTACATCACATCACATGTTTTCCCAAACTGATTGAAAAAGTGCCCCAAGAGGAGAAAGGCAAAGCTACATTGCACTGAGGAGAACATTTGAAATTAATCACCAGGAGTAGGTTTTCAAAAGACCTTCTGTTCTTCAGACCTTCTGAAGGCAGGTGTCCTGCCTCCTGTCAGTGGCAGGAAAGGGGGCTAAGCTGTAAGCTGTACAAATGCTGTTGCATTCTTGACTAAAATATGAACTCTGGATTAGTCAGTGCAAAGAAAATGTGCAAGAAAACTATGGGTTGTCCCTTGTAGTTTAACCCTTATCCCCTGGGTTAAACTACAAGCCTAAGGTGTGTATGACACGAAGGATTCTACACATCTCTCTAGAAAACAATCCTACAATACAGTAAAAATGACTCAAACTTCAGTGACCCTATATTTTGGGGGTGGGGAGGGAATAATTTACTGCTGACCTAATTCAATACTCGCTAAATCAATTAAAAACTTTAATTTGAAAGACATGCTTTTAAGACCTAATATCCACTTACTTTTACTGCAGCCAAAGAGGTTGTGGACATCCAAATTACTGGCGTCGGGAACACAGTTGTCACATTTCAAGCCAGTTACAAATTGTTTACAAACACACTGTCCAGTAACAAGATGACAAGTCCCACTAATGGCTCCTGCAGGATGACAATTACAGTGCTGACATCTATAAACAAAAACAAATCAAGGAAGTCATCAACACACATCAACACTTCAGTTAAGCACAGTAGGGTTTTGTTTAAAAGATTCTTGGGCAACATAATTAAAACATCATAAACAGTTCAGTAACAGAAACAGAGTAGAAATCTATTAGTCTGATTTTAAAAACTCACCAAAAAGTATTTCTAGCAGTGAAACATTTATAAAAATAAATATTTCACTGCCAGAATAATATTCTAATTTATACAAAAATGGCTTAGAATTAAACAGATTTTATATATATTGATCCATACACAAACTGGACAATAATGTTCAATAATAACCACATTATGGACTCAGTCCTACATCCTTGCTCACACAACCTTTCTTGAGAGCAGCAGAGTTCAGTGATACATATGTAACCAGCTGAAGAGGTTCCTGCACAAAATAGGCAACCTTCTACCTCAGGGAAAATTATACTTTAGTTGGAAAAAATAAATCAACTAATAATTTCTTGACTACAAAGGCAACTTAAGGTTGAAAAAAATTACATGCTGTGAATAAAGGAGAATGAATGGTGACCAAAACTGAGAGGAAAAAATTTCAGATTAAAACAGTGACAGGAAAAAAACCAGCAAAAATACTAATATTATAACAGAAAGCACAGTGTTTTTGCAGCCTGAAGGACAAAATTTGAAATAACTACAGTGAATAATTAATTAAATCTACAAGTAAATTATTTTTAAATTAAAAAGAACAAAAAATTTAAAAGCACTGGTATCACGCAAATGCCACGCTTCAATTCTGTAAATCTCTCTGGCACCAGTAAAACACTTTCAGGATTAGTTTATGCTTTGGCTTTTGCATGTGAAACCTCTTGTGATCAACTTGCTCTTCACCTGAGACACTATTTCCTCACTGACATCCATTTATAGCATGGATACTGATGACAGATTCTACAAATAATCAGTTAGAACACATCAGAAATTAAGCAAAGCAAATGACTATAAATACTGTAATGCTACTCCTTGCAATACAGACTGCCATTAATACTCAAAACAAAGTTAACAATGGCAAATAAAACTTCCCACTCTAGATTCTAATTTCGCTATATTTTAATTGCTGCAGACTAAAAGAGATCTGAAAAGCCATGGTCTGGGAAACAGGTGGGAAGGTACACTGCAGCTAAAACATACTGGGAAGTCTGCACTTCCCTCCCCTTGTACTGAGCTGGAAAACTCCAATCCTCAGGGCATAAGCAACATCAGCCTCAAGGGAATTTTAAATTACTCCAGATGCCAGGTCGCAAGGTGATGAAGCAGCAAAAAGAAGACTTCAGAGAAGTCCAAGGCAGTCATGCTCTGCCCCCTTTATTCTGTTAACCCTAAAACTAAACAAGAGTCAATTGATATTTGGCTGATCTTTCCTTGGTCAGTTTCACCAGACCTAAGGAAATATGTGGTGGTGCCCCTATACAAGTTACTTTGCCATCTTCCCAGCCACCACCATCACACCTTGGTCTGTATCTCCTACTATCTTCATGAAAGCAGAAAAAAAAGTGAGTTCAATTATGTTTTAGGTATCAGCTTTTTAAGGCAAGGGAGAAAGGAGGGGAAGGTGGAAACTGCTTTCACATTAGGACACTAAAATTCAGGTCAATAATCAGTGAAATAGGCATTAAATGTGACAGATTTTTAAACAAGCTTAAGGAAACTCTTCACATACATTTTCTGCCTATCACAGCGCTCTCTGTATTAGAGTTCCTTTGCTCCACAGCAGCTTGTGCTGTGTGATCTCCTGGGGAATCATTCAACACCCTTAAAAAGGCTGATAAAAGCTAAAGCTGCAAAATAAGCTGCAAATTTGTTTTATGGACTAATATCCTTTTGAGAATAAATAAAATACATTCTCCCTTGGAAGCCACTATATTGCAGTTTGCTCTCTTTTACAGTCAAGAGAAAAGGGCAATTTTTTCAAAAGTCTTTTCATCTACAGACAGTGCAACCAAATCCCCCTTTAAATAGAGGTTTTGTTTAGAGTACTTTAACTAAATCCAGTTAAGTTACAAAAAAAAATTGCTCAGTAAGACAGTATTTTATTATTATTTCATAATTTCATTACATGCTGATTATTTGGTAGGGGGGGATGTTAACAAAAGTTTCTTGATAGATAAACAGAGAAAGACAAGCTTCTCCTATTGTTCCTGTATATTGTAGCATCTCTTATGAATAAGGATCTCCTGATTATTCTAGTTTTGATTATCATTCATACATGACAATCAAACTCAACACCCATATAGTCACAGTGATAGTTCTCAGCCTGGCAGGGTGGGCCTGTTCCTTTCTGTTTGTTGCATTTTTCTTCTAGGAAAAGTGTAGGCTCCCTACCTTCACCTATACTGAATGAGGCTCCTGATCCTGCAAACAGCAGCAGATATTCCACCATATTCTGCTCCATGGGAATACACATTATTTCTGTGTGATCACATGCATCATGTTCTTTAACTGAAAAAAACTAGAACTCGATTTATTGTTAGGCATAGTTCTTGCTTTTCAGTCAGAATTAAGGATTCAGCCAATTATGAATTTTCAAAAAAAAATCCAATTCTTTTACAAGATAAGTAACTTCTAATCATGTGAAAAGTATTTGCAGTATTCTTGTCAAATGCCACTTTTTCAAGGTATTCTAAGTCAAACATATTTGAGTTTTATTAAAACAGAATTATATATAATCAAGGAAAACAGACTTAAAACATGGAAAGAAAAATGTCATGCCAAGATGAATTGTGATATTGATTTTCTGAGGATAAATGGTTTTTGTAATATTAATATAGAGAAACCTTTATTACATTGACTCTCTAGGTGCAGTTAGAGCCTCTCCAGCAATCTGTTTAAAATCTTCATTTTTCACCCTTATGGGAAAACCTCACTTGCTAAATGGATTTCATAAACAGTAATCTGTCAAGATATATATATAAATAGATAAACAATTTGTGATGTTCATTGACCAGTTCATTATAGTAAACAATACAGAGGTAAAGCATTTCAAATGTGTACAGATGCTCAAAACCATTACAGACCTGCTCAGATTGCTGCAAACACTCAGTATTCCTAATTTGTTAAAAGCCAAGAAATTTTTCCTGCTTCATAACCTGAAATGCATTAAAGAATATGGAGTTCCTGTTTTATCTCGAAAACACCACAAAATAAATCAGCTCACATATACATTCAGAGGGGGAGAATTTTAAAGCCTCAGAATCTCTGTGTATCACAGTTTCTGCTTCTTTTGTGCTACTGTGCAAATACAGATATGCCTTTGCCACTACAGATAGCTCACATCCTTTTCTGTCCTTAAAAGACACTTGGAGCAAGGATGGCTTAAATGACCTGGCAACTTTATGGAGAAACAAAAAAGCATATTACTCTTTTTATGAAGATATTAACAGTTAAAGAAATGGAATAAAATAGATTAACAAATAAAGACCTGCATTATCATTGTCAGTGGATAAAAGTTTCTGCCTGAGGAACAGAAGTACACTGCCCAAGAGGAAAACAATTAAAAGAAAGCCAAGAAAAGTGCAACATAAATTCATCACGTTAACATACAAGCAGAGTAGTCTTCAATATTGCCATGAGGATTAAATAGTATTAAAGAATTAAAGCCAATTCAGATTCAAATCCCAGAACTCTAAAACTTTCTATCTTTACAACAACGTCTGGATCTAGATAATTCATATTTCTACATTTTGAATTGCAAAAGGCAGGTTAAAATGCAGGTATTTGAAAGCCAGTATCTAGCTCAGAAAAGCTATTGCTTAGCACAAATGTGCTAAAACTGAGGGGCGAAGGGAGAATCTATTCCAAGTAACTAAAATAAAAAGGTATCATTAATATTAAGGAAAATATATTTCAAAGGGAACTTTAATATTACACAGACTTTATTTCTCACCATTAGAAATGACAGGAAGTGAAAATAGGAAGTCCTTATTCCTACAGATTACTTTATGGCTATTAGCAGATGCCTCTGTGACCCGAAACAGTAAAAAACAATTTAAAAAAATCTCCTAATGAGTGACAGTAACATAAAAGTTAAAGTGAAAAATCTGCAGAATAATGTCAAATATATGCAGGATGACATTACTAATCACTGCCTAAAAGCATGTCTACCCCACACTAGTTAGGGGAGAGGAGAAGAGGGAGGGGAACATTGTACAGATTATGCTTTTGCCTGTGGTATGTAGGTTTGGTTTCTTAAAAGGCAAAAATACCAAATATAACAAAACAATTTAACACCATCAGTCTGCATGAAAAGATAATAGCATAAGACTTCTGCAATCTTTCTGGACAATATTTTAGAAGGAAATTGAGATTGTGAGGACTAGGCAAGAAAGATGATCCCAGAAAAAAAAAAAAAAAAGATAACGCAATAGTTGAAATAACAGAGCACTATACAGATATGTTTTCCCCTTATAATCCAGGGAATCAACGTACCTAAAGACACCAGGCTGCATTAGAAATGCAATTTACCTTGTGGCACATAAGAAAATGTTGAAAAAGAATGCACTGCTTCAGAAAAACAAATTTTTAAGAGTAAAGGTGCAGTGAATATTTGTACTGCTGTTACCAAAAGAAAT